>NC_036462.1:8047264-8350295 GCF_002775205.1 Xiphophorus maculatus | reverse complement strand
AGCGCATTCAATTCAGGAGGAAGCAGAACTCAAGGATTTACTTCTTGGCCTAAAAAAATATTCCTTCTAGCAATTTTGTTTTTCATTCCAATGAAAATAGAGGATATTTTTGCAATAAATAACATTCGAGACTGTAGGAAAGAAAATGTTACCAATCATGGTGAAAACACATCAGCTTCCCAGGAAGGAGTTCTTTTCTTTGCAGAGTAAATGGAGCAAGCTCTAAAGCTCCTGAAATGAATATCAGCGTCTTGACCAAACTCATTTAGAGATCAGTCAGAGTCTTAATCCCTCTCTCAACAGGGGGTGTGAGCCTGTATCTTTTTCCTGTGTCCTCTCTTCCTTTTGGAAGAAGGTAATATGGCTAAATTTGCTTCGCTAATGGGTTTAGCGCAAGCTGTTGCACAGCAGAGTTGACACGCAGCAGCAAGCTGGGATACCAGAGGCGTTTAATCTCACTCCTGACGGAGAAAAGTGGAGGATGGGCTGGAGTTTACCAAAAGTTTGGAGATAAAAGGAAGAGCAAGGAGGATGATCTTATATTGGGGGGTTAAGGAGTAGGGGCTGAAAGAGAAATCTTTACAAAATACGAGAATGATAACATAATTCAACTTTGAAGAGGTTTGGAAAAGAAGATATCTCTTTTTTTATCAATATAAACTTTTGATAGAAAAGAAATCAAATCTAAAATTTTGCTCATAACCTGAATAAATCCCATTGCATTTATTCAGAGCTCAGCGTTACAGTTGCACTTGGCCTAAAAAGTATAATTTTTTGTTATCCAAACTTTATGAGACTTTAATTGTTTGCCCTACACTGAATCAAGCCATTACTCCACTGAACATGTGCTCAGTGGGGACACACTTCCTTTACTGCCACCTCAGGCACAATCACTGATAACCTGGTGTGTGGCAGTAGTGCGACTTCCCATATGCCAGATGTGGCAGGTAGTAATTATTGGTGCCATATGCGAGACTACTCTTTTGTCGCAGGTTACGTAGGCAAATGTTCACTTTGGAGGATGATCTCCTGTTCGGAAGAACCCCACGCCCATCAATAAAGGTTTTCACTTGAATAATATTTTTTTCATTTCTTTTTTGTGGACACATGGTTTTGGGCACATTTTGTTCATGTTCTTGTCTTTATTATCTTTTTGATTAAAATCTCCAGCTGACTCTGGAGACAGAGGGCCGCCAAGACGGTACCTTGAAAGCCTGAAAGTGGCAGCAGGGCTACCTCAGGTCTCAATACAAGTCATCCACCCCCAAGATGAGAACCATTCTGGGCCACTGACCCACAAATAAGAGACTCAGTCAAATCCATTTTGCCTCATGCCTGCCAGGGGTGGGTGTCCTTTTACTCTCCCTTGAGGTTTAACTCCCAAGAATCTCATTTTGACTTTGGGGAAGCTATAAAGGAAGAACTCAAATCAGCTCCTTGTGTAACACAGGATGGTGTTTCTGGGAGTATAGTTGGTACTTGGAGGAATAAGAATAAGACATAATTTGACAAGATAAGCTTCTACAAGGTTCAGATGTTAGTGGTATATTTATGTTGATACTTTTTTCTGGCATCTTTCAGCCCATTCTGATGCTTGCATGAATTTCAGATCTTCTCTTTGTCTTTCTCCTCAGATGTCGAATCCAGTGAGCGGCTTACCAGAGAGCTCTGACTTTGTGTCCCGGATTGGGATGACAGAGGATTCACTCGTCTTCCGCGAGCGAAACAGGTGCTCTGAAGACCCCTGGGACACAGTTGACATCAAACCCAACATAGAAGCTCTGGAGCGTGGAGCGGGCCTCTATCTGTCCTGCTACGACATGCTCCTCACTGAAGATGCCGCCTGGGTGGTGAAAGTTTCAGAGGGGTCCACTGCACTAGCCGTACCCATGAATCGCATGGAGAGCCGAGAGGAGCCAGAGCAGTGCCCTGTCATTGATAGCCAGGAGCATGGACTCTCCCCTGGGCTTGAGGGTCAGATGGAGGATCGTTCTCTGGAGCAGGTGCAGAGCATGGTCGTAGGGGAGGTGCTGAAGGACATTGAAACAGCCTGCAAACTGCTCAACATCACCCCAGGTAGGCTGTTCGCCACTACCACACCTGTTGCTGCACTTCATCATTTTGAGGAACCTTAATGCATCTAACTGGCAAAGTGAAATGAGCAGTGCTCACTATCTGCAGATAAAAGAATTATTAAGTTGGAGAACCAATCTTACTCCCAAAACCAACACATTTTTGTGTAAATAGCCCAGCTAAGATGACAGCTGTTCCCAATCGTATCCTTACTGACGCAAACTTATGTTTGCCTGCTCCAGGATCTGTTTAATCCTGACCTTTTGAACAAGTTTCCCTGAATTGTGACAGTGATGATTCTCTCCTGGCAGCAGCCGTGTACACAGTCTTAAGGGCGAGGTCTCGCCTGCTTGGAAAGCAAACAAAGGAAGCGGTTTTGTGCATTGTATTGCTGCTGGCTGTTATAAACCTACGTGATCCCCAGTCATCTGTTCACCTGATTAGGACTGCAGTGACATAAAAAGGATAATAACTTTTTGTACTTTGAGTTAAGCCTGACAACATTCGGAGAACATACACTTGAAAATGGCTTTGCGTAAGCCAAATGTTGCACATACTGTATTATGATTATTCTGAACAGGTTGCTTGAATTTCTTCTATTTCATACCCCATTACAGACCCTACAGAGTGGAACACGGGGAATGTCCAAAAGTGGATGCTGTGGACTGAACACCTGTACAGGTTGCCCCACGCAGGAAAGGCCTTCCAGGAGGTGACAGGGAAGGATCTGTGTGCCATGAGCGAAGAGGAATTTCGGCAGCGCTCCCCACTGTGCGGAGACACGCTGTACGCTCACCTGGACATATGGAAGTCAGGTATATGATGTCTTCGTTTATTTAACAAACCACAAAAAGAAATGAGCAAATAGACTTTTGTTTAGGTGGAATTGAGCTGTGTGAAAATTACTGTTTCTTCTAACTGATTGTCTGTCACCTTTATCTCCAGCTGCCTGGATGAAAGAGAGGTGCTCAGCTGTAGACACCAAAGCTACAGGTAAGATTGATTTCCTACTGCTTTTTCTTGTATTTAATTACATTACCTAACCTTAATGAAAGCTGCATTAACACAAACAGAAGGAGGCTCAATAAATCTAAAATGCAAGTTTCCCGCCTCTCTTCACTTTACTTCACCATTTATAAGTTCACAATTTTAATTATTACATTATGTGGATTTCAAATAATAAATGTCTTTGTGACATTTTAGCTGGTTGATATCAAAAACCTGAAGGACCTGTGTTTTGTTGTGCAGGCTGTGAGGAGCTTTGGTCCGAGGCGGATTCATCCTGTTCAGGTCAACCGATTCATCTGTGGCAGTTCCTCCGAGAGCTGCTGCTCAAACCTCACAACTATGGTCGCTGCATACGCTGGCTCAATAAAGAAAAAGGTGCAGCATCTCCTGCCATTTTACTAAATGTATTTTAAAGTAGCATGACAAATAGGAATGCAAAAAGTAGTGAGGTTTCGGGGCTGGGGGCTCCGTTTGTGGTTCACAAAAATACTGTAATTTAACTCAAAAGAAAGAAGTTTTTTCATGAGTGGAACAAGAAAGTTTTATGCAGAAGACCTGCTATAGAGGAGAGAAATAAAATTAACTTGGTTAGAGAAGACTCTTCATCTGTTTTTCCTGCTTTAGTAAAGCTAGTGTTAGCCTTGCAGCACAGTCAGCTGCTGCAGGAGGTCAGAAAAGTGACAGTATAACATAACGTTTCAGATCCATTTACTGAGATTTGCCATGTGGTTATTTAGACCACTTAGAGAGATAGTTATTGTTGTGAATTTATTAATTATTTCCCAAACTCCGTGAAAAAAAACCCTCTTTCAGCAGCGAGTTATATGCTGCCAGAATATGCAGGATAGACAAGTCTATGAATAAATATTAAACATTTGCTAAGTTTGGCAAGCTAAATTCTCCATTTCCGCACATTTTAGTTCAGTTTGAACTAAACTGAACTAAGGTGTTTGTGAATCATGAATTTTTGTACCTTAATATATAACAGTAGAACTGGATCAATCTCAAACCATGTGTTGCTAGGCGTTTTAAACGAAAATAATTTTTATTTTAACACATATTCATTGTCATTGCAGTTTTTCTGGAACTGAAAAATTGTGCATAAAAATGATTATTTGCTTATATAAGTAAAATAATTGATTAGTTTCCAATGATATAACTTTTGTATATTTTTCTCCAATTTATTTTATTCAATTATTATTTATTTAATAAAAAAAACACAAACTACAGGTCAGCGGTTGGAAAAAGTTGCAATACTTTTCTTCCTAAGTTCATGTGTTTGACTAGTGACTGAAGTACAAAAATTTATTCACACTCCGTTTTGTACTTGTTGCTGTGGTGTTTTTTGTTTGCTTTGCTTTGTTTTTAAAGATTCCCGTTTCTCCCTGCAGGTATTTTTAAAATCGAAGACTCGGCTCATGTGGCGCGACTGTGGGGACTCAGGAAGAACAGACCTGCTATGAATTATGACAAGCTGAGCCGCTCCATTCGGCAGTACTACAAAAAGGGAATCATTCGCAAGCCTGACGTGTCTCAGAGACTGGTCTACCAGTTTGTTCACCCAATATGAGGCTTCAGGAGACTGGGATGATGAGAAGGAGACTTATGACAAGAAAACCAAACTATATCTAACAATGCACTTGAACAATTAAACCCAAGATGAAAAGTGACTTTGGACACATGCACTGATAAACGTGCTTTCCTCTGCAGAAGCAATGAGGATGAGAGAAAATAATGCGTTTTATGCTTCTTTTTTTTTCCTGCTGCAGAATCAAGCAAACACATATTACAATAAACAAACTGCCTTGTTGTTTGCATGATCTGCCTGGTGATGGTTCCATGATTAAATTCAGATGTCACAGCTCCGCGCCTTTGCTTTAACAAACAAGCTTCATGCAGTCGCCCCTTTCCTACACCTATGCTTGTTATGACTTCTGTTTCAGTCATCCACACCGCCACCAGGTAATCTTGTGTTTCTGGACCTGTTAAGCCACAGCAGGCTTCTATATCCCATTTGGGAAGGACAGGAAAGGACACTTCAGCAGTTTTGATGAATTTGGATGCACAAGTGCAATTCTTAAAACTTGCACTTAAAACTCTCCATTCTGTGGTGGAGATGATAAGGCCAATTTTGTTTTTGTCTTTTGTCTGTGATAAGAGTGACATTTTCTCCAACAGCACTGCTGAGGCGCTTCATGGTTTAGCTTGTCAGCTGTGGTTTATATAGCTTTATATAGATTGCATTTTAAGTTGCTGATGTTCGAGGACCAACATGCTGAAACCAATTATTTTCAACTCACTGTCATGTTGCTAACATGAAAACAGCCTAATCCAACTATTACAGATGTTAAATGAAGTGGGTAGTAACCATGACGTCAAGTGGAGTGCCTTGCATCTTTGAAAATAAGACGTTCACATTTTCCTATATTATTGCTACAAATGTTAGTGTATTTTATTAGGATGATTTTATATTACAGAACACACAGTAAATGTGGAGTGAAAGGAAACATTGTCTAAATGTTTACAAATAAAATTCTGAAAAGTGTGGTGTGCATTTGTATTCATCCCTGCTGAGTCCATACTGTGATCGACCACCTCTCTGTGCAATCAGTTGCGAACCTTGAAGCGAACGCCACTACCAGCTTTGAACATGAAAATCTTGCCCATTTCTTTCCAAAATATGCCGGGTACAGTCAGATTAAATGAAAAATATGCCGGGTACAGTCAGATTAAATGAAAAGCTTACCTACATTCATTTGGATCTGGAACTTCATTGTGCCATTCTTTCATATGAGTATGCCTTGATATAAACAATTTTCTTGTAGCCTTGATTGTTTGTTTACACTTGCGGTTATGGATGGAAAAGAAAGGGGAAAACACAAAAGGAGAGAGTTGGACAAAATAGTTAAAAGGGAAATGAGATAAGAAGAAAGGAGGGAAAAATGATAAAGAAAATAGTTAAAATTCTGCAACTGCAGAAAGGGTGAAAAAAATCACAATACTTTTCTTTTAAGCAATAGGATTCTCGTTATCACTTCTCTTTAAAAGCCAAACTTGACAGTAGTATTGTTGACGGTTGTGACACAGTGAACATCCATGTCTTTTGTAGATTTGCGGTATATTTATTAGATTTTCAGATGATGACTGGAAGGGAGCCACATTGTTCACCCTCTTCTAAATTTCTCTACAACTTGACCTCTGACCTGTCTGGTGTATTCCCTGTTTTTATTCAGTCATTTACTGAACTTCTAAATTTATATTCCAACATTAAACACAAATAGCCTCTGGATACTAATTAGGTGACTCCTGAACATGTTTGGCTGCACTGGACTTTACAGTTATACGATTATGTCTGAATATTTACACATGTAATACTTTTCTAAGTCTAATTTTCCAAAATTTTGAACCATGCATGGAATTTATTTCACTTCAGTTATTCATAACTTTGCAATGGAGTACTGTTTTTAAATTACTGGAATAAAGTCAGAATCTTCTGAGAATAATATTCTGACTATTGTTTCCATATTGCACTAATATTGGAACAAAGTCTTATGACAAAAATGTCATAATGTTAGAAGAATGAAGTCAAAATAGTCCCAGAATAACGACAAAATAACCAAAGAATAACGCAGTAATGCTATGGGAACTCCAACACAAAACTGAGATAAACTGAGGCATGTTGAGCATGCCTCGTGAAGTTATAGTTTGGCATCTGTTTTAAAAATAAGGTCATACTTAATCTTTTATCACATCAAAATCAAATTATTACCAGTTGTGGGATTTTAAAACAGTTATGCAAATGTCTACTTCAAAAGAACTACAATGACTTTGATCACATTAGATCGTAAATGCCCCAATAATCTACTTCTTGTGCAAAGGCAGATTTCATGATTCAAGCAGAACACAAGCCTTGACAGAAACTAAATTTGAACTCTATCTGTGGGTAATTTGCAAGAGTTTGTAACACATGTAAAAACAACCACATTTTGTTTGAAGAGGTATCAAGCTGTTTTAGCTTCACAGCCCTTTCTTTTCTGATGAATGTCCTTACTGACATTTTCTCCTGTAACTGACTTTCTTATGACTTGTATCATAATTACCATTTTCCTCCAGTGGTGAGTGAAGATCTGCCAAGATAAGGTGGTTTTGAGCTAAATGAAGCAGGTAAAAAAAAAACACCTCTTGCTCTGAGGTTAGCAGGTAAGAGGTGAACTTGTTACCTCATGTGCTGCTCAAGCTTCAAAGGAACTAAGAGGAAATATGAGTAAAAATTAGTATGTTTAATGAGAAGTCAGTCTTGTGATGATGGGAGCAGTTTACACCATTGTAAAATACCAATATGCTAACAAGCTACAACATGCATGCAGAATGCATTCTCAGTTAAAATGTGCCTCTGTGGTGAGGGGTAATTATTACCATTTCATACGACTGCTTACATTAAAATTAATGTAAGTTGCACGGGATCAAAGATTTTCTCATAGTGCACAAGGCTACGCGGTGATAATTAGAGGGCAAAAATGACTGAAGGAAATAACAGTGTGTGTTTTAGCAACCGTCAATAAGTAAAAGAAACAAAAACAGAGGCCAACCGCAACATTTACTTAGAAAGGCAGGTAGCAGTTGTTTTTCTTCTTTTTTCCATTGAAAGATTTATCTGAAATTCGAGTGACACCTACAATGTAAACAAAGACGAAAAGTAAAAAAAAATAATAAATAAAATCTTTGCAACTTTATATAATAGTTCCAGAACTTGAAAATATTAGTTCACCATACATGATGTTGTATATTTGTTTTTAAAAAGTTAAACTGTTAGTTCTGAAAGTTTGTGAATATAGTCGTATTAAGCATATTAATATATCATAAGAAGAGGGAATATCTAAACTGTTATTAATTTGGAGATAAGCTGATTAGTTCGACAGCAAGAGAGTTACTTAAACTAAACAAATACTTTTTTCCTATAAAGAATTGCCTAAACTATAAAATTGTTTGTAAGATATCTTGTGACATCTAGTGGCAGCAATAGATATTGACTTGTATTGAACTGAAAATGTTTTGTAAATCATGATTAAAAAATGTTAATCCAGGAAAGGCGATTTTTCTCAGTTTAAATTCATACACTAAATGTCTGGGAAATTCAGAAAATATTCTCTTCTAACTGTTGAGTTTCCTGATAAAACTCAACTAACTAGATGAGACATTATCTATCTATCTATCTATCTATCTATCTATCTATCTATCTATCTATCTATCTATCTATCTATCTATCTATCTATCTATCTATCTATCTATCTATCTATCTATCTATCTATCTATCTATCTATCTATCTATCTATCTATCTATCTATCTATCTATCTATCTATCTATCTATCTATCTATCTATCTATCTATCTATCTATCTATCTATCTATCTATCTAGTTGCCACTGCAACAGATGTCTTCAAGTGGATGGCTTTTCACTTTTCAATGACATTGACATGCTCTTTACTGTTTAACCAGGTTTGGTTCAGGGAGATATCTAAGTCTGACAAATTTATGTTCAAAGTGCAATTTTAAAGTTTGAAGTGGTATTTTGGCTTCTGCCACATTATAAAAACATGTCTGTTAGATTAACTGGTGACCCATTGGTGTCTTAGGAGTATGTCTGTACTTAAATTAGTCTCAACTGTATTTAAAGACTTCAATGTACGTCTCAAACTTCAGATGAAATATTTTTTTATTTATGTAGAACAGGCACTACAGTTTGGAAATTACAGCACTATGCTAAAAGTACAGAGAAAACCCTCTATTTATCTAAAAGTTTCCTTTGAAGTTGCAGCATAAAGCACAAGAGAAAAAGTTGTCATTTACTGGCTTTCAGGAGTTTCACAGTTGATGTAAACAGTCCCATCCTGTTTCAAATACAGACAAAAATACAGTTACAACAGCTGAGATGTGGAAGCTTTTCCATCTATGGGTTCTTCAGTCAGTCCTTGTGTTGATGTAAACTGATCTAGATGAGCTGGAGTAAGATTCAGAAGAGGAAAGCTCTCCGTCACTGAGAGATTACCTCTGGCTGAGAGTCTTTGGAGAGGTCTTTCACCTCTCTGAATTGAGCGCTAACACCATACAGAGGCAGGCACGAAAAAGAGCATACAGAGGCATTAACACAACAAATGTGTCACTTTTGGGGGTTTGTGTGAAAAAATAATTTTTGCTCTCAAAGCAGAAAAGTCTGGTGTCTCATCAATATTTCAGACGGATCTTCTTTCTGGTTCTAACTCTGCAGCTTTTCCTGTCTGCGTGAGAAACAGCAGCCTGCCACCCAGACCAAACAACAATCTGCACCAGCATGTGCAGCTATCAAACCAGCCTCTTATACAGCACTGCTACATATGCTGAATTTCCTGACTGAAGATAAAATATAAAAAAGAAACAAACATTAACACAACCTGGGGCTTTAATTAACATGAACCTCAGCCAATAAGTAGATGGAAACTAATCAAGACCATGTGCTGGATCAGTTCAGTGAACAGCGTGTGGGCGCATCAGCATGCACAAAATCACAGGGGGTAAGAGCCGTGAGTCACCAACGTTCGCTCAAAATAAGCAATCCACACTGATTACAGGAACAGATAAATTATAAAACTGGTTTGTAAATGTGGCTAATCTCCATATAAAATAGCTACGAGTTGATGTTTACAAGGCAGCTTGTGATCACGGAGGCTGCATTATCAACACATCTGATTGGGGGAGAAAGAGAAGAGAGTAAATAAAAGGTGATAGAGAAGTTAGGCACATTGTCGCAGTGAATGGGAAAAGTGGAGCGTTGCATTAAAAAAAATTGTTTTTGATAGAGAACTCCATTTCAAACGAGAAAATCTCTGTTGAGAGTAACTGTGAGTTTCTGTTATCTTTAATAGAGTAACGCAGCAACACCTGTGAAACGAGCCAGGACAATTCTGCACTCTTCAGTATTCTTGGTAGAGAACCTTCTCAATGAGGTTACACAGTGGATTTTGTTCTTTTGTACGCTCCAGGTAGTAACTTAGCCCATGCTGATGGAAGGTTTGCATATTCTCACAATAGGCATGATGTCATGTTAACGTTGGGATTCTTTCAAGGGAGCACTAATTATATAACAGGCAAATTCACTGAATAAAAAATAAGAACTGGGTGCACAAATTTGTTGAAATCATTTCAGTTATTCTAATGCACAGAAGGTCAGAATTACACATACAAGCTCCAACACACACAACCCACTGATACTGATCTGAGGAAGGAAGGTGAACAAATTGGATGGAGCCCCACAGCATGAATCTGCCTCCACCTTCTTTACAGTAGTTACAGGGTTCAAAGTTGAAAGCATGACTTTTACTACTAAAGAAATTACTGAAATTAAGGTTACATTTCTTAATCTTAATCCCTTAATCTTTGGTCAGATCCAAATTTCATTCCATGTCAATATTATTATTTGACTCTGATGGTCAAAATTTATAGACAAAATTGGGAATTCAAACAGAATAAATGAAGCAGGCTGGCAGATTGTCATTTCAACCCCACTAAAATTCTATGAACTATACTAAAAAGCTGGATCTATAACAAAAAACCAAACAGTTTAAGCAAACTTTAATAATAAGAAGAGTCAAACATCTGGTCAGATTACGCCACAAGCTTGTTGATATCTCTAAAAACCAACTTTTTATGGGATATTTAACCAAATGGTACTGGATGTGTATGTATATACTTGAGCTTATATGTGTAATTTCAACCCAATGTTGAATAAATTCAAACTTGTGCACCACATCCTTGTTCATGCCCATGGTGAGTGCATAAAAACTTTTCAACAGGACGGTTGATCTATGATTACGTTTAGCTATTTTATGTGTTTTGTTTGTAAGAGTGATTATTCAAAAATAACCAAGCCTACTTATCCAGAAAGAGTAACAGTTATTTGACATTGAACAAGTTCACTTTGTTTATTTTAAGGGTCAAAGGTCAGTTCCACTTTCGACTGATGAAATCATGAGCTTAACACTGGTGCCTTCAGTTTATATGCAGGACTTCACACATGATTCTATGACAAACGAAAAAAATGAAGTGCTTAAACAATTGTGGTATATTTGTCTTGTTCCTGGCCCTCTGGTCACTGGGAGGCATTTGTGTTACATTTGCGTGAGCCTGAATGCCAATTTTTAAGCAAAGCTAACATTCTGCAGGCCATGCAGCTTTGAAAGTGGTTTAAATTCTCCAATTGAACTTTACAAGATGAAATGCACATACACTTCCAAAAAATGCTAAACGTACTGTAAATACTAAGGAAGAAAACAGCGTATTTTATAAAGAAACAAACTGTACAAGCATCTAGATGGTAAAAAAGAGATTAAAATACATAAATGCACAGCTCATTCTTGATACCCCGGCGCCTTATTCGATTTCTCATGAGAGAAACTCAGAGACAACAACGTGTTGCTTCAGTTGTTCTAACTGGAGGTGATGTGAGTTTGAGCAATCTTCTTTATGATGACGACAGCTTGCTGCTCCTTTTCGGGAAAAGAAAGATTTGCTTTGAAGTCTCTGGCAATGTGCAGGCGTGAGTGGACAGTTCAGTCTGGATTTTGAGCATCCTCGGCTGGGACGTTTAGATCGGCTCCACATAATTGGCAGGGTAAAGACCGAGCTGGCCGTTATCCAGGCGACCTTTACACCAGCCCTGATCGTCCTCGTCTTCCAGCTTCGTCAGCAAATCACCTTGATTGATAAAAAGGGACAGAAAGAGGGAGGGGGATTTAATGAAATGCCTCTTTCTTGTATTTTGCAGCCGATTTATAGCATCTTTCAAGTTTTATGTTTGCATGATGTATTTTCCTTTCATGTGGATATTTGTGTTAAAGTTATTTTGACTTCTAAAAATTTGTTAATGAAATTTAAAGTAATGTTGAGCTCCGCAGATGTTATTGATGTGCAAAAGGAACACAATGCAACAAATAAATTTCTTGTCAAAAAAATTGTTTAAAAAAAGAAGAACTGCATCTAAAATATGGAAGAGGCTTATGGCGACTGAAAATAAAAGAATTCTGACTTTTTTCTCAGTATGCTGATTCTTTGTCAATTTATGTCAAAATCCAAATATATAAAAGAAACATTATCAGGTGTATGTAAATTGTGGTCTATTATAAAAAAAAATAAACGCATAACGGCTTCTTCTTTCTTGCAGGGCTTGTAAATCTGCATTTATCCACATTAAAGGAGTGACACAAATTGATTTGGAAGAACTGAGTTTTAAGACTAGACTAGATTTGCCTGATCCTGCATAAATAATTGAAATAATTCTGATTCTGAGAAAAAAAAAATCTAAATTCTGAGAAAAGGTCTTTTTTTTCCAATGGCTACCATGAAATCATTATATAAAGTTTGAAATACTGATTTAGCAGTAGTACTATGTCACATTACTACAAATAAAGTTATCACATATTTTTTTAATGTATTGAATTATGGCACTTTTCCCCTCAAGACTACAGATTATAAATATATGCTGTTGTGTTGCATAAATATCACTCGAAATGTATTTCTGGCCTTCTTATTCTAAGAGTTGCACTACTCTTACATGGGTTCCTTTCAAGTTATCCACTGCAATTTATAGTTTTCCTGCTAAACAACAGGGACTGACAAACAGCAGCAGACATTTTTTAAATAAACTTTTTGGTGAATTTAAAACATGAAGGAAACATCGGGACAGCAGTGAAATATTATTTTTAATGAAACATATCTGCAGGATCTGGACCACACAATTAAGCTTTGAGATGATTCAGACAAACAGGAATAAACCCAAGACTGACACAGAACTAGGTTTGTGGATCACAGCATCAAATTTTGCCACCGTTCACTGCAGTTAAAGAACTATAAGCCACCCAGAAATGTTAATACAAGGTACCAGCTGCTCCACATTCACAGTGTTTCCTCATACTATCATTGCTGATTACATTTCTTTGACTTTTATCCAGGTGAACAAATATGAAGCTACCCACTCTGAGAGTCTAAACTCTCCACCTAAATGTATTCTTGGATTTCTGTGCTTTTCTATTTAAAAAAAAATATATATTTTTTTTTCTTGTTGCGATTATCATTATGTCGAGGTCTCAGCTTCACAGTCCAATACAGTGATCTTCAAATATGGAAAGAACCCAGTCATAGTGTGCATGCATCAAACCTAACAAATCAATGAAAATGCATCAAGTAGATCAATCTGGATTTGACTATATGTCACAAAACAAGAGTTTAAAATGTTATTTTCTAAAATTTAAGAAATCTAAAAAACTGTAAAGATTGCATTTATTGCATTTTAAATGGTTTTGGTGAAATTTCTAACATTGCTAATATTTTGTTAGAGCCATTGGGTGGCATCAGCAACAATGATAAGAAATAAAGTGAAAATAAGCAGTTATGTCTGTGATTTATGGAAGACAGGGTGATAAAATGGATGAGTTTGAAGGTTGAGGCTCATCTGGGGGAGTCTTGTTATTGCTGTCTAGGAGACTCAGGATGGGCCAAATGACCTGGTCAACTTAGGACTTCCCCTAGATGGTACCTGGAAAAAACAAGGACAGCAAAAATAGAGAAGAATGGATAGAAGGGGGAGATGAGGTAAGCAATGAAGGGTGAAAGCAACAAGGGAGAATGATGGATTGGATTGATTAACATTGGTAGTCAACTGGACAGTTTGTGAGTTGATATGAATTACTTATGGTTTAATTTAAGGGTTTTTTTTGGGTGCTCTGAAAAGTTGTGAAGTTGTGATCTGTTAAAAAAGTGAACTACAATTGGATTGAAAAAGTGTGATGACAAGAGTTGGAGTTTTAAATGAGCAGGTTAGGAAGGAACAAATCGGGTGATCAGGATGTAAAGGGATGAGAACGATGAGTGTCGAGTCCCCGCAGCATGACAAATGGTGCTGAAAAGGTAACTGTCTTTAGAGACGACCTGACAGTTCATAAGAGGTGTGACTGGAAAAGTAACTGTGCTACAAAACCTAAGCTGCCATGATATCTCACCTCAATTTATTTCAAACAGATGATTTTCTTTTTCTAACTTATAATTTGGAGCAAAGCTAAAATCAGCCCCCTCCACAGTTACTGGCACCCATAAAGATGTGTTAAAAATATTTAAAATAAATTCACCTTTTACTGCAGTAGAAGAACTTCAGATTAAAATATAGTAAAAAAAAAAAAAAAAGAAAAAAAGAATTGTCCTCTGATCCTGAATGCATTTATACAGCGAATAAAAATATCCCACATTTTGAAATATATTTAAAAAATTGTAGTCTATTAGAAAGTCAGCAGGAGTCATTGAATGACCCCCTTTCTGTCCACAGGTCTGCACACAGGCTTCTGGAACATTTCACAAGACTGTATTCACTTTCACCCAAAGTTCTGGGTTCTGTCATGTGATATCTTCTGCTTAAAAGAAAATGCAGATACACTGTACTTCCTGTTCAAAGCACTCACCTGCTTTGAAGCTAAGCTCGTCTTGCTCTTGGCCTTCATAGTCGTACAGCGCTTTGACTCTGACGCCTTCGCCCGATTCTTCATAAAAAGGGTTTGACCCTCCGTTGGTGTCACTGCCTGAGTTCAGGCCCTTCCCTTCATCATCTGACCACTCATTGGATGAGTACGCCTGGTTCTTCTCATAGCTGCTCACGCTATAAGGAAGGGGAAACACCTGGATGAGTCCTGGTATTGTTGACACAATATGTCTATTGTTTTTGATTGTGCTGTTATGCTGGGTAATGAATGACTGTAATAATGAAGGAAAATGCTGAATATTACAGACAAGTACTGTAACTGGTGCCTGGAAGAGCTTAGTGAAATAAACTGGATGAGCTAAAAAGGATAAAGATCAGACCTTCCCCTGTCTTCTGCTTGAACGTTGCTTCCTGGAGCCTTAACATTAGTCAGCATGACTTCATCGTTATACTTCTTTGACTTTTCTCTCTTAGAGATGGTGTGGATAAGATCTGGATTGTACTCCTGCAAAAAAGTCAATGAACAGAACAGTAAAAGACTGAATGAATGAAGGTGAAAAATGAATTGCTTTTTAGTTTCAATCTATATTGAACAAGTGTACATAAATAAACACACCACGCTGCAGTAAAGTAAAATAAAATATAACATTCACATAAATCTTGTGCATAAGTTTTTCATTTCCAATGTGTACTTCTTTCTTTTAATGGTTTCTGTAAATCCTTTTATTATGGATGTAACTATGCAAAGACATTAAGGTTCATTTAAACAGCACTGAGCTCTGGTTAAAATCACAAAGTACTTCACATTAAACCCCAAAAAAAGCATTAAAATTATTATTTTAATTATTTTTCTAATTAAAAATAATTAGAAAAACAACATGTTCGAGAAGAGGAAAAAATAAGCAACAGCACCTCAAACTTTGGCCAGTTCATGTGCATGCCAGGGCCATGGATACTACTGAACCACTTCAGATCTTCTTCAGGGCTAGCTGCAGTAATCACCCGCTCAAGATCTCTGTATATTGTGACATAACTGTGAACAGAAAAAGAGAATTTGGTGTGAGCACAGAGTCTAGATGTTGTCTTTCTTTTTCTGTCTCACGCTAGGTTGACTCACCTTTGGTTTTCTGTCAGGTTGAGGTGACGTTTGACATCTAGCAGCACCTCCCTCAGGAAGCTCAGCCTCTTCTCTTCAAACTGCTGGCACTGGTTAAACACCTGCTCCATGTTCTCCATGTACTGAGGGGAGCACTTATTCAGTTCATCCAGAGCCTTTTCATACTTTTCCCTCGTCTACATCAGAGCAAAAAAACCCAAAACAAACAAAGAAAACAGTATGATTAAACTTACTACTTTCATTTTTTTTATAGTTTTAGTAAAGTTATTACTAAAAATGATTCGGATGACTGGTGTTTTACTGACTTCTTCTTCTTCTGTCTCTCCAATCACACATAAACCACATTAATCTAGAAACAGTTTTATCTTTTTTCTGATACAGGAAATGAATCAAATGTTTGATGATTCGGGTAATAAAAAGTGATCAGAGTCCACTTCAAGAAAAGAAAAGATTCAAAGAAGAGCAGGAGTGGCATTCAGTCACTCATTAACCAAGTCACACTGACTCAAACCCTGATACTTTGAAATAGGATGGCAGCTCATTTGCGTTTAGGGTTATTGGACATAATATTTACATAATGATGAGCCCACAGGCACTGCAGCTGATGAGCTCACCTTCTGTGAGTCTTGTTTGCACTTTTCCAGTTTGTCCTGCAGTTTCTTCTGCTCTGCCGGCGTTGTGCCGTCTCCCTTAGTGTTGGCCTCTCTGGTGGTGGCCAGCTTCTCCTCTTTGCAGGCCATGTGGTATGACTTCTTAGCAACCTCGACCTGACAACAAAAGGTAACATAAACAACCTGAGCAGAGAATCTGCATTAAGAAGTAAGAAGTACTATTTAGGTGGAGTATTGCATATCATAAACATAGTTTCCCAACATGAAACCAGATAAATGATATGCAGCAAATAATGAGCTTGGTTTATGGTTGACATAGGGTATATGGAAAAAAAAAAAGTAGATTACTGTCATTACTGATAAATGACTGAGTTTAATCAGGAAATCTTTAATAATCAGCTCAAATACTTAAACACTAAGGTGATTAAGCGATCTATTAATTGAGTAGCTTTATAAATTATGCAATAAATCTGTCAAACATTGACGCTGTAAAGTGCTGCTTGTTGAAAAAGTCCAACATTTAGTCATTTAATCATAGTCAGTTTCAACTCAGTTTCACTCAGTACAAATGTCTTCAAAGGCAGACTCTGGTTAGAATAGTAACAAAAACATAGCATTATCATGAAGTTCTAAGACAAATTTTGTTCATCCTGAAAAATAGGATTTTAAAACCTTTCTAAACAGGACCGATTCATGACTAGAATACAGCAGAAAACAATGTAACATTTTAGTGACTTTTTAATAAATGTCAACAGTTTCACTCTCACCTCTTTCAGCTTCTTGGCCCAGGGTTTCTGGGCCTTCTTAAAGCCTTCGTCTGCCTCTTTGGACTCCTTGAATCCACCCATCATCTGTTTGTGGTACGAATCTTTCTGCCAGTTCTTCACCTTCTCAAAGTCTTCACTCATTAGGTGGTTCTTCATTTCTGTGTGGAGGTCGCTCACCTTTTCTGCCTCTGTCATCACTGCCATCCAGGCTTGCTCTACTGAGCCATACTGAGGACCTGGTGGGGGAATTAAGATCTGAAGCCTTATTTTTTTATTTAATACTCTAGTACAAATATATCCGTTCTAAATTTATTTGGCAAAAAACAAACTAATAGCTTAATAGAAAAACAATTGTTATTGCTATTATACCTTTATCAACCAGCTGCCTCCATCTCTTGGACCAATCAGTGAGCTGCTGTGCATAGCCTTTCTCGATTTTGGCACGCTCCTGGATGCAGTTCATTAGGTCATTGCAGAGTCGATTACCATCATCGATGCGCTTCACTGTGCGCTTGTAGTTCCCAACCTTAAAAACAAAACAAAGCACCAGCACAATATGTTTACTGAAGCTCCACAAGTTGACTGCTATCTTCAAAATAAAATGTTGCTGATTTCACTGCTAATCCTTCTGAAATCAATCACTAGTTTATTAATCTTCGTACGATCTCCTAGCATTACATTTATTTTCAGTTCAATTGCAATTCAATATATATAGTATATGCTACCAATTCAGCACCAGTTTATCTCAAGGCATTTGCAAACAAGCACAATTCATTTGCAGTTTATATGGAATTCAATTTGTCTAAATTCAAGTTACATTGTTTCAGTTCAAAGTCCAGTCCTATTGAAATTGCATTACACAAAAATTGGATGTTGTTTTTAACACAGTGAATATACTGTAGTATTTCTGGGACCTTTACAAATTTTTGAGGTGGGTTCTGTTAAGAGGGAATGAGTAGTGAATATCTTACCAGCAATGTTTACACATTGTAGGTAAGATATTTCCTTTGAATGTCTTCACATCAAAAAAGCAGAGGTTAGTTTTCCGGTCAATAGTTGGTCCAGAGAGGTAACTGCATTAAAATAACTCCAGTCTAAAAAAGGTCCTGAAGGTTTTACAGAACCTATTATACAAACTGCCATGTCATTTTCAACAAATGTTACCTACTGCAGGTAAGATAATGACTGTTGATAACCCCTTAGAAAAACTCAACTTTAAAAAAACATGAGCTACCCAGTAAAAAGAACTCAGTATTTTACTGTATCACATTTGGGTTCAAATTTGACTGAGTGGAATGTAAATATGAGTCTTTCATTGGACTGTATTGGAATAATTTGAAATTAATATAAATGAATTTGTCTAACTGCATCTCTGGGCTTTGTAATAGAACACTGCTTAAAAAAACAACTAAATTATCACTTTAAAGGTCCAGTGTGTAAAACTGAATAACATCCAGTTGCACAATTCCAAACCACATCCAACTAAAGGCGTTTAAATTGTTACTTATTAGGTCAGTTTTAATATTCAGTATCAGAAACTCTATATAACCACAGAAAATATTTTCTACCTATATAGAAATTGTGAAGCAGGTCTCGTTCTTATGTTATCTTTATTGAATGTGTTTGTAAATTACATACAAATCTTCATAATACAAATTGTTTCTGGTTTTGTAAGTGACAGATTTTGGGTGGTTGCTTAAAAGGCATTGTGAATTCACTCTTCCAAAGTTCACTGTGTGAGATGTCACTTCTTTTCTCCTCGCAGCCTGTGGGAGATGAACTGAATCAGCAGGAGGAGCAGCAGGGAAGACACTGCTGCTGCTGCTCTGTGAGTAGTTACGCAATCAAAAGAAAGGGGTAGTTTAATGTCATATAATTTACAACCCTCCACAGCTACAGGAGCAGCCACCTCCCAGAGAGCTGATAGTTTTCCCCAGAGACACAAAGCTGTTTTGATAAAGAGAGGTTGAAACCTCTGCTTACAACCATTATTTTCCACCTTTATGACCGAGAAAAGTGGAAAACATTTAAACGCGGTGTTTGCTTGCAAGTCACCCTGTAAATGACTTTCAACAAACCGTAAGTGTGGACTAAAAGGAAGCAGCTGAGGCCGTATAATAGTATTCCACACCAGACCTTTGCCTCAGCAGCAGCCAGCCGAGTCAGCAATCACCAGGCGGTACTGCAGCATCTTTACTGTGATGCAGAGACTGTGATGAAGTGACTGAGTGCTGGAGGGAGACATTTTCCCCGCACCTGCTGATTTCTGAAGGCACAGACCAAAGTAACCGGAGGAGAAAATTGAGTCTAAGATGAGATTTCATTTTAAATCTAAAAATGTGAAATATAGCATCTGCTGTGGATCTTTATTCTATGTGAAATGTCTGGGAGTAAAGGAACTTGGCAGGCTGTATTCTTGGAGGAGAGGTACATCTATTCCAGCTTTGCACATTGTGATCAGTCACCAGCTCCCATGAATAATGGATGTGTTTCAGGAAACTTGTGGCTCAGATAACATGGGACTCTTTGTGCTGAAGAAACATTGTTGCTGATGTAAGTTCGTGAGAGAAACCAAAACTACCATGACACCAATGGCGCAACATAGTAACATTTTTATTTAACAACATGTTCTGTGATATTAGAATCAGTTTATTCAGTAATTCTAAATATACCCTACAATTTTTATCTTCACAAATTTCTTTCTAGACAACATTTCTACTGTTTGTAACTTAGTTTTAAGTAATTGCTGAACTAAAAGGTTATAGAACAATTAATTACCAAATAATTTATTAATTACCAATAAATAACAAATGTGTTATTATATGAAAGAAAGTTTTAACTTGATGTGCTGCATCTGTAGTGTTATTCCAGGTGGTGCTATGCAGGATACAGAACAGTCCGTCTCACCTATTAAACAGTCCCTGCACCAACTTCTTCATTTGGCCCCCAACTCCTTCTCCAGTCACCAATCAAATTTTACTATGATAAACTGTAATTTCAACCCAAATGTTCCAGACCTCCTTTTGTGTCATGATTACTGAGCTTTGTATTTTAGTTGGAAATGTATCTTCTGGTTCTCTTACTTCTTTTTTATTGCAGTTACAAATGCCCCTCCTCACTAGGAAAGGACCAGCCCAAAAGGCTCCACAAAACTGACTGGTCAAACATGTCCAGGACTTTTTTCCTTGATAGGTATATTTTGCATTAAAACTGCAGCATGAAAAACTTAAGGTTTCATTCATTCCTTGAGCAACCAGCACATCTAAATGTATGTGCAATTTGGTCTCTTACCTGTTTGATTTTGACTTGCAGCAAACCTATGTTTGGTGAGGTATCTGCCGTATTGGTGTGAATAGCTTGTTGAGATCAATTTGACTGAAGTCAGAATAGCAGCTGTGGTCCAAATAGCGTTACAGAACCTTACTTGATGACTTGCCAGATAATTTTGCAGGATTGATAAGGGTCCAATACCTTGTAAAGACCTACACTCTGGATAATTTATGTCTACTGTTGTAAGATTCTTTATTAAGAATCTTTAATCCATATGAAGGGATCCTTAAATGAATCTGTTTTTTCCACTTCCATCTGTTCTCTACTTTTATTGTTCAGAATTATGATAGTTTATTTCTTTCACCTTTTTCCTTTTCTTTGTTCACTGCTAGATGTCATTGTGCATTTAGCCACTTTATCTCCTCCTTGCATCATTAATTCACAGTTTTATTAACTCTCTGCTTTGCATCAGCTTTTGATGTTTTGCACTTTACAGCTCATATAAAATCTTTCTTCTAAGAAAAGGAAACCTGTCTGAAACTTTTCAGAACAATAAGAGACTGATAGTTTGAAGCATCTACAACTGCAGACAACTACAATGAGCGTAATCCTTAGAAGTAGATAAAAGTCAGCACAGAGGCAAAGGAGCCCACTGAAGTAGTTATAAACAGGGAGAAAATATATGTTTTTCTCCCTGCTTATAACAGGAGAAAAGGGTCCAATAATAATGAAGCTATGAAGGGAAAAATAAAACAAGAGTGGCTAAGGCTAAAGATAGTGACACAGGATGAAAACCTCCTAATGTTGCAGTTGAATGAATGTATTTAGTTGCTTACTCATTTCCTTCTTAAATAATGGCCTCAAGATGCGACAGTTTGTCACTTTGTTGACAATCAGTGTGGCTGTACCAGCTCAGTAAGTGTGAGCAATTCTTAGATCCGTGCCGCAACACTCATGATAAATCTGATGCTATGTTTACTGTCGAGCACATGCCTGATTTATGTACAGTTGTGACTCTACACAACGCTGATAAACGAGACAACGCATCGTATTTCTTCTCACCAACCCAGAGGAGGCTGGTCTGCCGGCAGTTCATCACAATGCAGTGTCACTCTGAGCTCAGGTTTAATCTGTCAAACTCTGCTGCCCTATTTTTGCTCACCTCCCAGAAACTGTCCGTGGCCTCCTCCTGGCTGGCGTACTCGTCGTAGCCTCCAGACATGGTCCCAGATTTGGCGGGGTGGCTTCAGGATGTAGGGGTCTGCAGCAGAGTGGTGTTCCTCATGCACTGTTGGGGAAAATGAGAGAAATATGAACCCTAACGAATTTTTTTTTTAAAGAGTTTCTTCAAAACAAATAAGAGCTTTTGAATAATGTCTTAAGTTTTAGTTTCATTCTCATAATTTAACATGTTAATTATCAAATTTCCTTACATACAAAGTGAAATCCTGTCACATCATCTGTTTATTGGGGTTTAGTAATGTTGAGATGACATAGATTTAAAAAGAGCTTTCATTTACACAGAATCAATGCAAATGAAATCAATGATAGCCACAGTGATTATATGGGTGATAGGCAAGTTATTTCACACATTATGCCAAAACCTAAACCTGAACTAAAAGATCATTGAACAATTGATAATTGTGTTATGATATGAAAGGGAGTTAACTGTGTTATGTTTTTCAAACAAAACACAGTTATCATATTATGAATATTGCACCTGTAGTAGTGAATACATGTTTGTCAATCTAATAAAAAACTGGAAGAGCTGAGCTATAAACTGATGGCCACTTAGCTGTTGCAGATGAAACCATCAAAATAAATGCAACAAACTCTACATTTTTTAAATACTCGTGCATGAATCCCAGTCATTATGTAACATAAGATTACAAACTGTAGATCTCAGACACGAAAGTAGGCATTTGAGGCACGAGGTGCAAACCATAATTACATTACACAGACAAATAATGGCCTGCATGAAAGAGATCAGAATAAAATGCTAAGTGAAAATGCAAATGAACTGGATGGCAAATATGAAACAGAACAACACGAAGACAAGCTGCTTTCATTGCATCTGGGCAGACAGCAGGTTACATGGAGCCTCTGCGGAATACTGAACACCAACAAACAGATGATGTGACAGGAAAAGCATTTCTTTGGAAATCGTGCTGATCGATGCCATTTCTGCTGCAGGCTTTTAACGTGTAGAGGAAGGACCACCATGACCAGAGATACATTGCAGATGTTGCATGATAAATATGAAGGCTGGCATTTTGAGAAATGAGCTTATTTACTTTCTTGCTGAGAGCTAAATAAGAGAATCAATGCTGTATTTATGTCTGTTACTGCATGAGTTACTAAGAAGTGAAACAGCTAAGGAATAGAAAGAATATTTAAAAAAAACCCAATCTACTTATCAGGACACTATGTTCACTCTTAATAAATCTAAATAAACTTTTACTTTCAACATTTTGACAGTGTAGTGAGACAAACATTAGGCATATAAGCTACATAAATACACGAGGGCCTCTTCCTCCACAAATACATGAATGATAAGCAGGGATCAACAAAATGAGGCAGTATATTTATATTATTTTATATTATTACTTTCAGGCACATATTATGAAAAGTAGCTTTTATTTTGTGATTATCAAATAATTTCTCCACATTTTACTTAATTCTTTACATGTTGATTGGTTCACAGATGGTCAACCTTTAGTATTAGTTTAGTATGCATACTCAACAGAACAGAAATACCAATAAGCAGCATGAAGCATGGAAATGAAAGTAACACTTAATTTCACATGATTAAAAATTGGGACTTAGTTGTGAATATTTTAAACATATTCTGTTTGCTTTACAACAAACAGATCAATCAGCATTGTCTAAAGTGTCCAGCTCAAAATAAACGTCCCCTAAAATAAAGTGAAGCCATTTTTTGTTGTTGTGTCTTAGACATTGTGACTTTAGGTAGCAGCCAACCATTTATTCTTTAGGTTTCTTTGTCCAAGGAAATCTCCTCTCAGCAGCTTTTTAGAAAACTGGTGGATTCCAACTCCTTTTTCTGTCTGATAATAACAAAGGTAGAATTAAAAATATCTGGAATTAAAAACTGTTACTGTAAAAATCAGTTTGATACAGAAGAGGCATATGTGAAACAATAGAAAAGGAAGCAGCGGTGATTTGTTTTGATCTGAGGTCAGGGGGAGGGGAGAGAGCTGTGCGAGTATTTGGGTCAACCATGGACCAGAGCATGGAACAACACAGTTCACAATGAAACGCAGAGTTAAAACAAGGAAGTTGTTTCCCAAAAACAATATAAAATCTTCTTAAATTGGGAGAGGATTCCCTTCTAAACCAACAGTTTCAGGGGAAAAAATAAATGTTTTTTTTTCTGCAGTGAAGCTCTGCAGAGAGTGAGCTTAAGAAGTGGGTGTTTATTATGCTTGGTTGAGCCATTAGCTACATGCTGAGCGGGGGGCTTTTGTTCAGCCTTGGCTTATTTTAAAGGCAAATTGCAGAATATGAAAACAAGCACTCCAAACACAAGGACAATAAACTGACTGAATTTAAAAATATAATACAGACAAACAGGGAAAAACTCAAATCCGAGCAGCACCCTTTAATATGTGGCTACCATCACATCACTTCCACTTACTCATTCCTTTTCTTCTAAAACTAGACAGCAGTTACTGCTCAGCATCCATGGCATTCACAAACAAGCAAGAGCATCCATGTAATGCAAGCGTTCAGATGATCCCCATCACTGCAAGCCAGCTGCATCAACACGTCTAAGTGAGGAAAACCCCAACACAAAAGCAGCAAAGACGCTCCGAGAACAGGGGCACACAGCCCCCCACAACAGCAACAAAAGCCTACCTCCAGTCCTCCATGAACAGCAGCTTAGGGTGCAGCGAGAGAGGGGAAAAAGAAGCACGTGGGCTCCTCTAGCAGGCAGTCCTGCTCTTCACTCCCACCCCTCCTGTCTGCTGATCTTTGCTCGGTGCTGCCAGCCGTCTCAGTGGTGCATCCAGAGCGGGGGAAATAGGTCTGTGTCTTCTCGTCTTTCAGCCTGGACTTCTGTGTAAAGTTTACATGTGTCTGTGTTCCCACCAACTGAGCAATAATCCTTGTGTTTTAATGGCTGAGACCAGAGCAGGGGCAAAGATAAAAGGGGGGTGGGGTAGGTGTGCGGCTGCTATGGGGTGGCACCGCAGAAGGTTTGGTGTGGGTGCATGAGGAGCTCAATCAACAGAGTGCACAAGCAGCATTGCAGCTTTACTTTTATAGGAATAATTAACATTTTAAACAATTTTTAACCAAAGCTAAAGCAGGCCATCCATCTTTAAAAGCGGCACACATATTATAATCAAGAGAAAAATAAAAGAAAATCAACTATCTTCTGCCAAATTTGTTTTTTAAAATATGTAGCAAAATGAAAGGTGACTGTGTCTGAACTGATTTGAAATGGATTTAAAAATCTCAGAGCATTTTTTCTGTTCTATGCTATTTTAAAAACTTCTCCAAAGAATAAAGACTTACACTGTAGTTTTAAGTTTATATTTTATAACATGCTTTAAAACATTTTACCATTTGCCAATTAATTCTAAAAACGAAACACTCCTAGACACAAAAACAGAAACTCTGTTTATGATATCTTAGAATTTGGTAGTAAAACATTCCACAGGAAGCATCTGACAATTTGAACATCTTGAGATGTTCAAGATGTTATCTTTGGTGGAACACCAAAGATAACATGATTGTTACTGATAAAGACAACTGGGTTAACACTATCAATAAAATCCAGTAATTATCAAACTACAACACAATTTCAGAATATCTATCACAATTTCAGAATAAATACATACATGAAATACCTAAGCTCTTTGGAATTCCCTTGTGATCAGTGAGCATGTCAGCGATGTTGACATAAAAGCTATAAAATGATAAATAATTAACTTCTGTTGCCATTCAGAGCAAAAACATATTATGCTCAATGAGACTGATCCGCAGCTTTGGTAGCTTTTAAGGAGCGCTGTGCCTCTATGGCAGTCTCAGCTGAAGAATGATCATTCTGCCAACCAGGCTGACATGAATCACAGCCTGACAAGAGGAGCAAAGACGGCCTTCAGTCTCTGCTGACTGTCCAGTTCAGTGGGGGGGACAGGTGGAGCGGAAGATAGACAGGCCGTTTGATTTTCTACCGCATTCAAAGACTTCCTCCGTCGCTCTCCACCTCCGTCGTTCTCCACCTACACAAAGCATCTGCACAACCCTTTTTTTCTGCACTTTGTCCTAGGAAAGCGGTATAGTGTGTTTGTTTAAATTGCTTGACTTATTTTGGCCACTACTTAGGATCATTTCGCATCTAATATTTCAGCAGACTCGGTTTGACTGGGGATCAAAATTACAACATTTGTTAGATTTTAGGTGGTGCGGTTCGCTTTCACACTGCAACTAAACCTGTTAACCCCCCCTCCTGTTTACTTATACCAAGCTGAGACATAGGTTTTCAAGCGTACCAGGCTTCGCGTTTTTTGGTCTGCATGAGGGTTCGATTGAACATTCAAACTTCCCCAAAATGAACTAAACATTCTAGACAAACAAATACAAGTTCGAAGAAAGGAGACTAACAGGACTGTAATGTCATGGCTTAATCCTAATCCTTGTGTCATAGACTGAGAAGGAATTCAGGACACAAATGCAGTTTCCAGCTCTGGAGACCGAAAGAAATTACAGGTTTAAAGCAAAAATGAAGATATAACAACAAATCCATGACATAAAAACTCTGCCTGAGACTGAGACTCAAAATCTATGAGTTTTTTTTTTTTTGCCACAGTATCTTTTTTAAACCTGTTTTAAATTTCCCCTGCTGAACACCCATGACTCGGAAACATCATAGAAGTTTCAATTTTATGTTTTACAGTCCTACCAACTTACCCCTCAGGGCCTCAATACAAATGCAAGCAACATGCAAAGCAACATACCTCTTGCTTTACATTCTGTTTGACTTGCCTGTTAATTGGCCAGAGATCAATTGGTGATTTATACCCCTTAAAACATTCTCTCTCACACGCCCACACGCACGCACACACACACACACACACACACACACACACACACACACACACACACACACACACACACACACACACACACACACACACACACACACAACCACCCTCTTTAGGCCCCTGAACACACACTTCTTGGCTGTATTATTCCAATCGAGCTTTTCCTTTCCCCTTAGGACAAACTTTGTGCTGCTGCTCTCATCGTATTTAAGGCCTATATTTAGAGCCACATTCATCAATAATTTGCAGTGCTGTGTAAACAGATAGAGGTGATAGCAAACCGGACTCATGGGCTAAAACTCTTTAAGGTTTGATGCAGCCTAATGTCAAAGACAAGTCACAGAAACAAATGAACTGACCCAATAAAGTAGCACTAAGACAATTTCAATGTTGGTGAAACCCAGAAGGACAAATGTATATCTGAGTCATTTCATCTGACTAAAAGCAGAACTGTTTGCATAAAACAAACACATAGTGAGTTTGTCACGCTATTTGTTGGCATGTAAATGTGTAGAACTGTGTAGAACTGTATGAATGGTAGTGGCAATAGACAAAATACAGATGAAAGACTTTCACATTATATTACAATTCAAACACACACAAAAAAACAGCTTGTCATAACAGGACAACCTTCCAACTGAACTCCTCGTCCTCTTTAATTCATGTGTCATCAATAATTGACACACATGATCATGTTTTCTCCTTCTACAGCCCTGAAATGACCCATTCAATGTCTAGTCGATCAGCAAAAGCAAACCGTAGACCCAAATTATATATTAAAAATTTAATCTTTGTGTCGTTGATGAGTTCCAGAAAATTCTGGTTCCCAGCCAAGCATTTGTGCCTCCTCAGTAGATATTTTCCACATTTTTGCAGCTACAACAAACTGTTATTTCTGCACATCTGCTCTTGAGCCAAATAATTCAGAAAAAATTTGCTTCAGTGTTTAATTGGATGTTTGTAACATTGGAAAATGATCTAATAATCTAATCTAATCATTCTTTGATAAGATTTTTATTTCTACAAATCAGTGGGCAAAGCACATTTTATCAACGTGTTAAATGATCTCACCATCTCACATGAAGATACTAAAATTTATAGCAAGACCTGCTTCAACTACACACACAACAACTTGGTGTGTGGGTTGTTGTATGCAGTCCAATCAGCTTCTCAGAGTTTTCTTACAGCCTCATTACCGATGAGGTCTTCACTTAGTGATGAAGGTAGATGTGGTTACATAAGTAGACAATTCACTGAGGGCAAGCAAACGTCCTTTATACATTCTAATAATGTAGACATATTCTAGCAACAAATGTTTACAATAAAGCAATTGATTAAACAAATATTACACAAGTTTTCCCAAACAAAGATTTTCTTTTCCCACTGAAGCTCTTTATTGCACCCAAAATATAGTTATATTAATATGTTTTAGAAGGTACTGAAATCTGTGACAAGTATAGCACTGGTCTGAAGTTTACATACCATGATCAAGAGCTGAAACGTCAAATTAATTTGGGACTTTGAATGATTTATTTGAGCCATTTGTTTTCAAAAGTGAACTGATCATATAATCAATAAACATTCAATTTAGAAATTCAAGAACTGGGCAAAAATGCTTGAATTTAGTGTAGATTTTCTATAATCCCATGAATCACAAAAGTGTACGTACAGGATGAAGCATATATATAAATCACTATATATGCTATATATTTGGCTCCCTCTAAATCTCTTAGTGGGCTATCCCCTAAATATGCATGTAGTAGAAAATAATATCTAGTGATCTTCTGACTGGATATTTGATCATACTTCTTGGCACAAATGGTAGACGTTTTTGAAGTTAGTTTTCTGGAGTTGACCGGGTTTTCAACATGACTCTTTTCAGAAGAGCTGAGGGAAGGCATTTCTAAAAGCCTAATGCTTTTCTGCTTTATGTATTCTGATTTACAGTAGCTTGAATGTGTGTTTGGGATCACTGTTCTGTTTGAACACTCCATGATAGTCAACCATCTGACTCAAAATATTCTTCCGAAACAAAAGGACATGGCCTCCAACTTTTTAAATTCTGCATCTGTAGAGTAATTGTCTGCTAAGTCCCTTTATTGAGGTCTATAAAAACCGATTGGGTCTTCAAAGAATGACATCTGATAATACATAAAGTGTTTGCTTTACTCACAATAAGCTAATTCAGGTTTACAGAAAAGACTTGTTGTATTTTTTTCTGACTTATTCAGTCAGCCTCTGCTGTCTCTCACTAAAAACATTAAGGAAAAGTTTCCTGTACAACAATAACAACTGTCCTGGGGAAATATGGTGACCACTGAGTGGTATGTAACCATCCCATCCACCTTTCTCAAAGCATTTCAGGGCGGACTGAAAAATCTCTAAAACCTAAGCTTTTAATTTTCGTTATCACTGTTACAAAGTGCAAAAATTATTCAAAGAGTGAAGAGCTGATACATTGAATTGTATAAGCAGAAATGTAGGTCTGTTAAAAAATTATTGATTTTAACCTGAATCATTAAATGGTTACTTAAAAATCCCTTGCCTATATTACTATATAAATATATCAACACAGATCAGAGAAGTTACTGACCCTTCGGTGTTGTTTCTGCAAAGTCCTTGATAATGTGACTCCCAGAGAAAACTGACAACTTCACGTCTTTGCTCACGTAGAAACCTGACACATCGAGCAGTCTCACCTGCCTTTTATATACTCCCACTAAGCAAAGAAAGAACTTTGACATTCCCTTTCGAGGGCACATCAGCCCGTCAATAATTAGCTTCCTGTGTAAAGGTGGAGACTTTGGACGCATGCAGTCATTCTTAAAAAATAAACCTCAACATCACGCAGAGATGATTTGGAAAGTTGCGTTTATGATAGAGATTAAGATGGACAAGAAGGGCAGATAAAGGAGATATCCACATGGGTGGTCAGATAAAGCCCATTGTGGGAATACACACAGAGTCAGCATCAGGGTATCAGTTAGACTTGCTTCTTTCAAGATCAATATGAATTTGTGATGTGGAAATTTGAAAGTTTGAGGAGAACCTTTTTTTTTTTCATTAGTCCTTTAGAAATTCATTAAAAATATTTCTGCAAAAATATTTAGGCAACAGTTTAATTTAATGACAGCAAAATAAATTAAATCACTTACAATGATGGCCGCACAAAAAAGTCAATAACCACATGCTGTGTCATTGATCAAGATGGTTCCCTCAACCACTTTATGTGATAACAAAACCCACAAAAAATTCAGTATACACACACAGACAATCTCCTTCCCAGTATGAGCCATCTGTGTATCATCTAATCATGTCTCTCCCTACAGGGCTCACACCGTTTGACCCCACTGTTATATCCTATTACCTCAGGAAGTAATTTACAGCCAACGACCAACGCTGCAGGTCTCCCCTAGACTGAAAAGCAATCTCAAAATTCAGTTTGTTTTTCTGTCTGCTGTGGTTTTCTTTTCATTTTAAGATCCTTTTTATTGTTTTGGTGCAGCAATTTAGTTGTATACAGACTAGAGCTGGTCAAAACATTGTTAAACCTAATTTAAGAAGAGAATTTAGATGCTCTATGAAGATTACCAAGTGCTGAGAGATAACTAAAACTATAATTTCATAACAGTAACACCAAGGTAACTACATTGTGCTGGAACGTTGCAGTTGTTTTTCCAAGTGAGATTGATCTTAGGTCTCATATCTGAATAATCAAATCAAATGTCATTATGTTCCACTAATGTTGGTAACTCACCATAAAAACATAATGCCATCAAGCAAAGTTTGATGTTTTGTGAATTAAGCTACAAAGCTCAATCATTGGTGTAACAAATAAAATAATAAGTAGAAGTAAATTCTAAAAAATTGACTGTTGCACAAATTCTGTCAATTTCCAGCTTGATCAGAGCTGATTATTAACCAGCCAGTTGGAAATTCAAAAGTTAGTCATTTTTCCTATCAGTTTTGCACCAATGTGCTATAATACTCTTTGATGTGGACACAGTAACTGTGAGAGTTTAAATTCACTGTGTTCAGCATCAGTGAAGTGTTTTAAATTAAGTCAGTGGAACCACAATGACTTAATTGTCATTGTGGTTCCACAATTGGCATTGTGGAACAATTGTGGTCACCACACCAATTGCTACCTAAAGCTACCTAAGCTTTGAAAAGCTTAGGTAGCTTTTCAAACAGAAAACCTATTTTTCAAGACATTGAGGCTGAGAGCGAGAGTAAATAAAACCTTCAGTAGATTACAAGAATACTACAGCTAAGTTTCTCTCTCTCTCGGTTATGAAAAGTTTGCTAAGTTTAGAATTGCTTGACATAAGGATGTACACTGTAACATATTTTAGCTGGTTTTAGCTATGCTAGCCATGCTAAGTGCCCTAGTTAATAATATCTGTTGCTAAAGACATCTTTTTTCATTCTTTTAAAATATTTCTAAAACCCTGTTTTAATCTCAGCTACATTTGATTAAATCACCTCTACTCCTCATATAAGTAATTATTGATTGATCATAAAAGCAAGGCTAGCAAAAATATTTTACCTTTTATGTCTTCTTATAGTAACTTTGATTAATTTATACTGTCAATACTTGGCTTACTTTTAATTTTTGCAGCTGTATTCTTACGCTTAACTACAAGTATTCTCTGTGAATTATTTTTTGGGACTTTAAGTATAGTTTAGATAAGGGTTTATTATTAGTGAAACACCGTGTGGTTTGTGGTTCCCACCTCACCCTGTTTCAGGGGGAGGACTTCAGGCGTGGGAGAGATTGTAAAGTGAGGATTACATATGCTATTGTTCTGTAAATTCTGTCTGGCTGTTTGGGGGAAAAAAGTTATCCAGGGACTGACAGTCGAAGTTTTACCAAAACCTATAATGAACAGAAAGAACCGAAAAATGTTGAATCAGATAAAAGTTTCAGAAGGGTTTTGTTTTCCTCAGACTGGGACTAGGAAATTTAAGTGATATTTGCATTACACTACTATGATATTAAGTGGTATTGGATAATAATTTAATTAACTTAAGGAATGCATTTTAAAAAATCCATACTGTGCATAAGATGTGGAAACTTGTGGTTGTGAATATAATTCAGTGTGTGCAGCAAAGCCTATTTCTTAAATTATAGTCTGAAGAATTGAATCAATACATTCTCATGGTGCTGCTTTGCATCTATGTTTGTTTGTAATCAATGAGTGGTGGCAGAGCGGTGAGGGAATTTATTGAAGCCTGTTATTTAGCTGCTAGAGTCTAAGTGTGCACACACTCTGAGCCCTGAATGAGCCCAGCATTAGCTGAGCACAACTCTGAGTGGGCCAAAATGGAAGTGACTCATTCAGAGACAGTGCAGCTGCTAAAAGCCCTAAGAGGTAAACACTCCCACACACACACACACACACACACACACACACACACACACACACACACACACACACACACACACACACACACACACACACACACACACACACATAAAAGCCTCTGTTGTTGTTCTCATGAATGAAAACTCTTCAGGCTAAAAGATCACCATAGAGAAAAGAGCATCGTGATGTAGTAAAGTGATTGCAAACTACACAGGTTGCTGGCAATCAGCAAAGTGCCAAGAATGACTCATAATGTTCCCAAAAGGCTCTAAGCATCATTTCCATCCATGTTTAATACAGCTGTTATTTTGTATATAAAAGCAAGATATACAAACACTTAGATGTCTGACAAAAACATTTTATGCATCTTTTTCACCTGACTGTCATCCAAACAGGCTCCTTGCGAAGCAAACAGAGAACTAGAGGTGGCTTAGCAGCACATCGATGTGTGCTGCAGAAAAAAGCCATGATTATTAAATCCTATTAGTCTCTGCAGCGTCACTGGTTCGAATCATCTACAATATCCTGCCATACTTCTGTTCTGTAGCTAGATTTTGTTGGCAGATCATAGATGAAAAGTCTGTGAAAATCCTTGGTATTGTCATATATAATACTGGTGTGCAATAAACAATGTCTATAAGGTATCAAGTGGTTAAGAGTAAAAAGTGTAAAGAGAGTTACTGTCATACAAAGAATAGAAACCTTCATTTAAAAAGGCAGCCTAATGCAAATTAATTTGAAAATTAATTTCTTGTTTTACAACATCACTGCAAAGCTTATGCTTCTGGTTATTACTGGGACAAAACATTCATCTCAAAGTATTATTTGAACCAAAAATCAAAAATATGACTAAGATTGTTTTTTTAAGCAACAAACCAGCTTATTAATACACAGTGAAAATGTCTGCGACTGTAAACCCCACAAACACATACATTAAAAATTAAAGCCACACTTCATCCCAATGTTTGGCAAACACAGTCACTATAACAACATGGGCTTCTCTTTGATCCAATGTTTGGCTGTGAGCTTTTTCACTGACTGTATAAAACTGATGTACAGGATCCCCAGGAGAGCAAAGACAATCGGCGGCCAGTAACCTCTAAGAGCCTCTTCCTGTTCCTCTTTAACAGTGAGATGATCTCTGTAATGTATCATCTCCAACAAAGATACACCTGAGACCACTGTTGCTTCTCCTTAATGATGCACTTAGATTGTAGAACTAGAGTTGTAATGTGTGAGCTGTATATATTTTTGAGTGACATGATTGATGATCAATGTCATAAATACAATTTATGTTTTCTTAGAGGAGTCCTATGCCAAAATACTGATTTAAAAAAAAAATTAAAATCTGTTATTTCAGTAAAAATGCCTGTAATTCACCGACAATCATTATCTTTCTGCTTGACTGTATTCTTCTAGTAAGCATGGGAAAATTGCAGAAGGAGTCTCCAACCAACTGAGCAGCAGTGGGCAGCAACAGGTGGGGAAGGGACAGCTGTTGAACTTAATGTTTTGTAGAGCTGCTGAAAACCCAAGCACTTTCTCTGACATCCCATTGAAAAGACTTTGAACAATAGAAATAGTACAATGGAGGATTTTGCCTGTGTTAAAAGAATAATTAAAAAAAATTGTATCAGTAACATTGATCTGCCACATAGAGTTAATGGGAAACAAATACAAAGTAGCTGCTTGTGTTAATGGACATTATCAAAGTTTGAATTAGACATAATTTTTTTCATTATAATTATTTATAATGATACTAAAAATTGCTGTCAGCTAAGCTAACAAAAGCAACTTTAATATGGGTTTGCAGACGTTCAACAAAAAGCAGCCTCTCAGTTTCCCATAATGCCGAAACTGAGGCATTATGTTTCGGCATTACGTCACAGCTCCAATTACATCACAATTTGAGGCAAAGTCAGGGCCCTGCACACCAACCCCTAACCTCTCAGTGTGAGCTGCTGAAAAAGTTCAAATTTAAATTTAAATTATCTTGTTAGTCAATAAATAACACAAGGCAGGTTGTAAAACACGTACCAAACCCGCTCATCTGTCCTACAGCATTATATGTTAATGTTATGGTGATTCTCAGAATCAGACAGAATGGAAATTATATTGATTCAAAGCCAGACAGAGATGGAAAAACCTTTAATGTATGAATGTGTGAATAATGTGGGGAAAAAAAGAGTAAGCTATCTGAGCTGAATCCTTTCAGTCGTCTAACAATGGCTGAAAACAAAAAGCACCAGATGTGATGTGCCAAGCTTGTAAATACGAATGAAACAGCTTGCAAACTGTTGTCTAAACCCAGTGGGACCAGCACACCCACAATTAGTTATACAGTGAGAAGGATGGAGCTGAAAGACAAGTTAGGATTTGTTCTAATGAATCCCATTAGCAGTGACACTTCATCTATCATCCAAAATAAGGGGTGGAACTGAAAGCTGCAAATCAGATGAGTGTCACTAATTTTTCAAGTGGATTAATCCACTTATCGGCACTCGTAAAATCACTCAGGAGTAAAGAGAAACCCACTGAGGAATCCACCCTTGAATAAAACCCCAGATATTCCTCTACTGTAGAGGCACTTAATAAAAGTAGCTCACTTTCTCATCAGAGTTTGTTTTAATGAGTTTAGAAATGAGTTTAAATACTTTTTTCACAATAAAGAACTCTAGAACAGATGGCAGCAAATCCAAAGAGAGTAAATTATTATATTTTTCGCATTGTTAGCGAGGTTCAGTAAGTAAATCCTTGGATAGACATCATCACAACTACAATAATTTTTATCTCCAGTCCAGATTCATAGTTCAGCTTGACAAATGTGTGAAGAAGTATCAGTTATTTTAACATCTGTAAAATTTTCTTTAAAGTCAGAACAACCAATGATGATGAAACAGATTCAAACCCTCATATCTAAAAGCAGGAAGATAATACTGTATCAGTAAAAAATACTCAGCTTGACTCAGCACAATGACTCTGAAGAAGCCATTTTGGAATTACACCTGCTCCTCATGTTTTAACCTTAAACCTCCATGTTTAAGGTTAAAACTTTAAAATTCAATCAGATCAGAGGGGGAATGTGGCTGACTGAGAACCAGGATTATGAGCCAGTACCTTTCTGACCTTTGATCAGGAGGTGCTGGAGCCCAACCCAGGGCGCATCATCATAACCGCCCTGTTGCGCATTTGTTACTATTTATAGAAGTCTTTATTTTAACCACTCAGTCCAACCCACTGCTCAGTCCATTCCAACAAAGGCAACGGCACCTACACTTCCTATGTCAGAAGTCAGGAGGTTCTTTTGTGAATTACTTGTAGAATAATCACCCCTTTCTGCTTCATTTAATTTTTTTTATGAAATCTGTATATGCAAAGACATTTTTTATGAAATCCATATGCAAAGAGTCACTTACAAAGCATTAACCATGATATTGCCCTGAGATAAAACATTGTCACAAGACATAGATCCATACTGACAAAAACAAAAGCCTAACAAGAAAAATAAAGACGAGCAGATACAATTCAACTCAATTTTATATCACTTTAAAAAAAAAAAAATCAGACTACTTTATTTGCGGAATTTTTTTTTTCATTTTCTGTTATTTGTTTTATATTTGGATAAATTCAGCAACTCTTCTTCATTAATTTGCCTTTCTGAACCAACTTTAACCAGTAAGTAACCTTATGCTTACTGATCAATCTAACAGAAAGAGGCCTGCACTGCTACAGGATCAAGCTGATGTTTGTACTTTCAGTTTGTTAGCTGATTTGAGTTCAGAACCGTGGACAGAGCTCACTTATCAGGGAGGGGAGTCTGCATTGAGATGGAGGTCAGCAGCTCTGACCTGATCCAGCACCAGCTGCTCTCTAGAATAAATCAGAGGAAACGCAGCTCTCCCCTGAGACAAGCTTTTTCTTTTTACTTAAAAAGCCCCACTCTACTGCAGCCTGCACTGATAAAATCCGGAACCCACTGCGAGTTCTGCACCGAAACTGCTATAAATTTGTGTACCCGATAGATTTTTTTCACCCCCAGACAAACTGGAAATGAGTTTTAATGCAACATTTATATAATGAGGCAAGGTGTATACTGGCAGTGGTTCAGGTTACATCCACATAGCACACTGAGTTTAGGGACTTATTTCTTACAGTAAAGAGGGTATCATATCACCAGAGGATCCTCTCAACAGTAGATGTAATGCAGCTATAAATGAAACCGTAACCGACTGTTTACACGTCAACCCTGCAAAAATGTAAAAAGATATATGCATATTTCTTACCTGGATAAGTTAGCAGTTTTTTTAATATGTCACCATAGCGCCCTGCAGCAGTACGGACTGCCTCCGTTTTGGAAATGTTCTGCTGATGAGGGAGTTGGAATAAAGTAAACTAAATGATCAGCGACTACATCCGGGAAGCTCTTCCAAAATAAAGGCTCCACAGGCGTACCATGTATTTATTTAGAGCAGATCTTTAATCATTTGTGCAACAATATTTCCACACATCACAATTTATACAGTTATAACTGACATAAATATGTCAAACATATATATTTTATATCATAAATATATATATAAGAAATATATATATATTGGATACAGAAATTACAAATGAACTTATCACCTGAAATTTAGATTATTGTTGTCTTATATTAGAATGTCTTTGATGATCTGAAACGTTACAAAAACTTTTACAGTGCGTATACGAGTGATTGTTTTTATGTATGCATAGTATATCAAACTAAACAGTTTTTTATCTTGTAAAAATCAGTTTTAGAAAAATACTGTGCATTATTTTCTCTTTTGTCGATTGTGAAAAAATGTGAAACAATACTAAACGTGGTTCAAATTTAACATTTTATTGCTTATTTCAGTTGTAAAACAATTAAACTTGCAAATAATCCGATTTGCTATTGATAATTTCGTTTAACAATAAGAAACAATTGGCATCTTAAACTGGAACAGCACAAACTGGAAACAGTGCTAATTAAACTGTTGAAAAAATATTAAAGAGACGATGTTCATATTTATGTACGTATAGTTTCCAATTGAAGGCACAGACTTTCACAATTTCTTGGTGGTACACCACCACACCAGCAGGGGGCAGCATATTCCAGCAGGTTCGCGCTGGGAGGATATAGCTTCCTGATCAAGGACAGTCGTTCCTTCCGGCTCCGGTCCCTTCTCTAGTGGAAAGGTAAAGCTAGACATGGTGTCAAAATCTAAATAAATCTTTAACATCTCAGGTTCTAGAGGAAAATACTCTTTGGCGTGTGGTTTCTGTTATTGTTGTTATTAAAATAGCTGACATATTTTAGTCCTAAATATCCAATAATTGTAGATATTTAGTGTTGGAGTGAGGAAGTATTCCCGGCTTTGGTCATCACGGCCGGCTGCCATTTTTGCCGTAATACGCGGGCGTCTGTTTTAAACTGTAAAGTGTGTGAAAATGTCCTGCTATTGATGTGAATATATGAAGCAAACAATAGCTTATTGTGTTTTTTAAAACATAAGGGAAGTAAAACCTGCCTTCTTACTTTGCGCAGATGCTTATGCCCAAGAAGAACCGCATTGCTATCTACGAGCTCCTCTTTAAAGAGGGAGTCATGGTGGCCAAGAAAGACGTCCACCTGGCCAAGCATCCCGAGCTTGCTGACAAGAATGTCCCCAACCTTCATGTTATGAAGGCAATGCAGGTGAGACGGCTGAACACAAGTTTGAACACTTCTCCGGAATACCTGGGTGCTGTTGGTGATGGCGATCCATCTTTAACTACTTCAGATCTCAAGGATGTTACTTAAAAATCAGTAATAAGTTTGTATACCAGGGGAATACCTGTTTTTGTAGAAATGGACATCTTGTCTCATGGAAGTTGGCATTTCCTGTGTAGTTCAGTGGTTCCAAAAATCTGGATTAAGAGCTAGAAGCAAGTACATGTCTTAGCTTATGAAAAAATATCTAGAAACTATCAGAATAGTGTCCTTTTGTTATAATTTTTACAGCATATGAGGGAAAACCTGCCATGCAATGTTTGAGTATAACTGTTGGTTATAAACAAAAACCACATCTATTTTCAGATTTTTTTTGTTCCATATAAGTTTTCCTAAATCAAAATTCACAGTGAAATTACAGAATGCAAAATTTGTCAGCTTAAAAAGCGTTTACACGTAGTTTGTATAAAGGATTTCGAAATAAGTTTCAACAATTAAAAAAACTTGTGCAGATGCAATGGAGTCAAGATCTGAAAGATTTATAGAAGTAAGAGAAATGAAATCAATGTGCTAAATGTGTTGTAAATGTTCACAGTGTTCTACATTATTACAAGCCTGAACGAGACTAAAATCAAGAGATTTGTAAGGCTGCTAGGTTCATATTAATTGGTCGGAGAAGTTAATTCTGGTCAGGACGAGTTTAGTCATCACCAGCTTTGGTGACAGTGAATCCTGAGATCAGATGTAAAATTTCTTTTTAGGATAAAAGGCTATTTAATGAAGTAGATTTGCTTTTAATTTTTTCACCTGTGTTTTTTCTCAGTCACTGAAATCCTGTGGGTACGTCAAGGAGCAATTTGCCTGGCGCCATTTTTACTGGTATCTCACCAATGAGGGAATCCAGTACCTGAGAGACTTCCTCCACCTTCCCCCTGAGATCGTCCCCGCCACCCTGCGCCGCCAGACCCGCCCTGAGACCGCCAGGCCCAGGCCCAAGGGTGAGATATTAAAGCCACTGCTAAAGTGCAGGGTGGGAAACTGATGATTGAACTTTCACATGTTTTGGTGATATAAAAAAAAAATCTTACACAAATCGATACACCACTCATAATTAAATTTGAAAGTACTGGACTCAAGGAAGAATTGAGTGACATCAGACAGTTATTTTGTTTGGCTGTTAATGACCTAACTTTACTTTAAATTGTATTGGGGGTGCTTACCTGCAGAAATGCAATGTGCTTCATGCTTATTGAAATGTTTGAGATTGCTTCTGATACTGTAGTATAATGCAGGTGCTAAAAAGTTTTAATAAGGAATCAGTTGTAATACTTCTTGTGTGTCAAAGTTCAAATACTTAGATTTTGAGGTGATTTGGTGTAATTGGGAGCACTTGACTAATTTATAATTATGTTAAAACAGAAAACTGTCGTAGTTTAACAAACAACTATTGAGCAGGGCCTTGCATAGAAAGTAATCTTGGGCATCTACATTGTAAATCCTGTTTGCTAATTGATAAATTTTAAATCCAAAATTTGAGGAAATGGAAAATATTTTTTTTCCTCCACAACCATTTCCAACTCTGAACAACTGTGTTGTTGGGGTGGAACAAACAAACAGTCTTCACACAAAAGCCATTGATGTGATCTCATTACTTTTTTTTTTTTTTTTTTAGCTCTTAAACATCTGAGTAACGTATTTAAAAATCTTCAGAAGTTAACTTTGAATATCAAAGGCCAAATTGTGTCCATGCTGACTTATTAGTGATTGGATTCAAGTCTTAATGTAGATTTGGATGTAAATATTTTTCTTCTGTGTTTTTTTCTTTGTGCAGGTATGGAGGGAGAGAGACCCGCCCGCCTCAACCGTGGCGAGGCTGACAGAGACGCGTACAGGCGATCTGCTGCACCCCGTATGTATACCACTGGCTAAACATTTTATCTGGGCATGATGTGTTTGGTGTTAAATTTAGTCTGTTTAGCCAGTTATTCCACATGGGATATTTGCAATTCAATCATTATCTTTAAAAAAATACAGAACTTTATTTTAAAATTAAAAAAAAAAAAAATCCAACTTTTATGTTTCAGCTCACTTTCAGTAACTGCATGGCTTGATTTCGGTTGTCTATTCAATATATTCAATGAAAGTAATTCTCTCTAAGATTAAGAAATAGTGTTGCAAGGCACTTTTCTCCTGTTTGTCAAATGTGTGAAAAAGTAACAAAAGGACCAATTGAATGATGTTAGTTGTGGCAAGCTTTTGAATATATAGATTTAATTTTTACCTTTTTCTCCTCAGCTGGTGCTGACAAGAAGGCAGAGGCTGGCGCTGGAGCTGCTACAGAGTTCCAGTTTGTAAGTACTTTCAGGTTTTGTTGTTCAGGACTTTTAACAGTCTCTGCTGAAACATTGTGGCTTCAGTAAATTGATTCTGTTTTGACTGAACTTCTCTGTTACAGAGAGGTGGCTTTGGACGTGGCAGAGGACAGCAGCCTCAGTAAATTTTACTGTTTATTACAAATAAAGACTCAAATTCCAAATTATGTCTGTTTTCATTAGTACATTATGACCCAAGTAAAACTAATTTAGTTTCCTGACCTAATGTCTGGTGACATCACTCAAGCAGAATTGATAAATTAGCTGTAATAGATTTTCCTTGATTCACTTACATATGCATCCTAAGCCTCCAGATTGAATGGCACAATTCAGAGTTTACTGAATAGAATAACAGGCTTCGGTTAAAAAGTGCAGCTCTATCTCAAAATGATCACTTATCCAGAATACAGAAGGCCCAAAGGAGTAAATTCATTACATTTATTATTCACCAAAAGTGCTTTTGAAGCCAATATTTTCCCTTTTCCACCAGAACCAGTCTGCCTTTTTAACTGTCAAAGTGCAGAGAAGTTTAACTTCAAATCAGAAGACGGATATGTCTGTATGAGTTAAAGCCTTTAGAAATGTTTATATTTTAGCTGTGTGTTCAATTATGTGCTTGTTAGACAAATACCCAGAATGGTTCAATAGGGTTGGAAAGTTTTTCACCTCTTAACTTGATTTGCTGTTTTTCCTGTTTAAGATGACCATTTTTAATTATTCTACATATACTAGTAGATTTTAATCTTTCATTGTACGCTCTACAGTATTCTACTGTATGTTTAAACTGAAGTAGAAAGATTTCTTGAGACAAACGGAGACACTTCACAGAAATTGAAATACTGGTGTTTATTTGTTGGCACATTTATATTACAATCTTCAGTCTTGCTCTTGTTTTATTCCACAGTCCCAAATGACAAAAGAGGAAAACCATATTCCAGTGACACAAAAACACAAAATGTTTACAAGTATGTAACTTCCAGGCTGAACTCTGTAGCTGGAAGTGAACACATTTTTTGTTTTCCCGATTTAACTAGATAGAAAAATTTTGTGCAGTCATTCAGCTGATACAGGAAACTGAATGTTTACAAGCCTCAGCTGTTGAGATGTGCTTTTAATACTTCTGCCATAGCCACAAGATGGAGCTGTTTCACTGGCACAGCAAACAAGCTTCAAACTTCGAAGGGAGTGATGTCATTTCAAGATTCTGTTGTGTAACAAACATGCTCTTATTTTGCTTCAGCATAAAATAGAGCTCTTGAAAATGAAGTGGATATTTTATGCCATAATTGCCAATGTGGAATTTATCAGTTCTGTATTTAAAGACTTCATTACCTCTGATCAGAACAGTCTGAAATTTCCCAACTAAGGAACAGTAATTCTAATTATCCACAGCCAAAGTGCTTCTTCTAGTTTTAAGGTTGTTCTACCTATATACAAGGCATTAGCTCATCACAGACAGCTGCGTTAGGTGATGGTTAGAAACAAAGGTCATTAATAATTACATTGTTGGCTATTACTTATGGAAATCCTCCTCACATTCATTTTGACAGTACCCATCATTAAAACTGAACCAAATGAACAAATTCAATCTCAGCTAATTACTGACTTCTTTTAAGATAATAGCACATTTACATAAATGGTCAAATAGACAAATCTATTGCCAGGTACGGAATCATAAAGCAAGACTTTAGCAACCACACCCTGCCAATGCACAATAAAACCCGCTCAAAGTCTCAGGCAGGAGACCATCGACCCGGTTCACCAAGCAGGAACACATTTCTATCATCAGCGCTGAACATGCTGCTCTGCTGCTTTTTCTCTGACATTTTTCATGAAGCTTCAGTTCTCAATACAATTTTCTGTAAGGGGTTTCACATCAGAGCTGTTATTTCTTTACCATATTTATAGTTAACATGTAGACTTGCCTGTGTCTTGAACTACTGCATTAAACAGTATTTGATAGGAAAGTAAACATGACTGAAATTAAACTACACAGAATTATCTCAAACGAGCTTAATGATGAGTTTACCACATATGTAAAAACACAAACATTGATCTGGCTTTAATTTGTAATTTATATGAATTTTTTTGCAATGACTGAAACCCTCTACAGAAAAATACATAGATTTCAGTCTTGGCAATCTTTTCACCATGTAGCAGTTTGAAAACTTCAATGGCAATTACTCTCTGTAACACTTGAACCAAAAAAATTCATGGGTAAACCCTAACAGCTAAGAATTAGAAGGGATTTACTATTTTTTAAATGATTTAAAAGGCTCATATCTCACAACCACATTCCTTGTTCTTTAGTCTCAGATGTGCTGTTTGCCACCTCTACACAAAAAAATCTAAACAGGTCCAAAGCCAACAAAAGAAGTTTTCAGTTTTCCAGCCACAGCTGAAATGACACATAGCACTCACAGAAGTGTAAAAGGTGTTTTGTCATTTGTACTCTTCACCTTTGATCTATACAGAAATAAACAATTTACAATAAAAACCTCTTGCATGCTATCTACAGCGCCTCCAGTTTCACAGTATTGAGCCTGCTGCCACACGGCGCATTGAGGTCATGTGACACAGCTCGGCTAAAGAGTCGCCAGACAAGTTAGAGAAGAGAAACTAAAAGAGAAAAAAAAAAAGGTATCCAAAAGCATTTTACAAGTAAAAACAAGTTCTCAAACTGTACAAGGCTTGTTTGTTCTGCACCTTTTCCGAAGACAACATTACAGATCCATTACTTTCAATGTCAATCAGGTGTTCTGAGTGTTTCTGGGGATGAAGTTTAAATGCTAACAAAAATAAGGGTTTAAAAAAAAAAAAAACAGCAAAAGAAAAAAAGCCATGTACGTAATGAAAGTGACCACTAAAGTCATCTGTGCTATGGTACAAACGCAATGTAAACAATTGTTTTTCAACCAAACTGAATGTGAGGAGTAAGATATGGACATGGGTTATAATAACTTAAGTGATATGTGCTGAATTCTGAAAAAATTCTTTAAACCTACTTTCACCCTCTAAGTACGTGGAGGAAGACTTTGTCATCACAAGAGAATTTTAGAGTAGGAAAAAAAAGGGATTAAAATGAGGTAAAGACATCAAGGAGAAGAAGGGATCCTTTTTACATTATAAGTTGACATTCTTCCACTCTTTGTACGGTTTACTGTATACGCTCAGCTTGAGGGTGAAACCTGTAGTGCTTGGCTAGCTTCCCAAATAAAAGAGAAACACAGTTGACACTTGAAAGTCTATCGAAACTGAAGAACTACTCAGGGGCTGTGCTAAAAAGCTGAGCTTAAAATAAAAATATAAAATAAACACAGCTAGGAGAACATGGAGAAAAGCCAAAGACCTTGCCACAAATCTGTCGCACAGTCAGCATCGGGTCACTCAAGTGAGCGAGGCGACATTAATGGTGCTCATGCAAGACGTTTCCCACAAATCTGCTTCAGATACAGATACTATTTCCTATCCTTACAATGAGGGAGGGAGTACATTTATGGTCACATTCAGTCACAGAAAACAACCAAAATAATGGAGAAGACATTAAAAAGACCACCAAAAAGCCTTCAGCTTAAGCACTATGCATACACTTTTACATTACAACAGTAAAAAGTAGTTCTTGCATTCATTTAATACCACACTAAGGGTGCATCAGGACAGGGAATGAGGGGATACTTCATGCATTTTCTGTAAAAAGGGAAAAAATAGGGATCAAAAATTACATTTACAAAGTGTTTCAGTCTATTCACCCAACACTTGTCATCAAGTCTGTGCCACAATTCTGGCACAAAGGAGTTGGCAAGGCAAACCATGTTACTGAAAAAAAAAAAAAAAATAGAAGAGAGGAGAAGAGAAAGAAGTGACACAAGTAAGAGCGCAAGTGGTGGAAAAAGCTCCAGGGGGAAATCAGAGTTGTGGTTCTAGTTATCTGATACCCGAACCAGAGCTCTGATTGATGCTGTAGGTTGGTGAGAGATCCTCGCCTATCGTGGTCACCAGTGGCGTTCCATTACTGGTCAGGCAACTCTCCTGGAGAGCCTCGAAGTAGGTGGCCTGCACGGGCTTGTGACACTGCAACACTCGTATGGCATCGTCTATTTTAAACCATTCCCTTTTCCTCCCTGTAGGCAGAAATAAAAAGAAACATGAGTGGTAGATACAGTTCGTCCAGAAAGAACAACTGATACAGAAAACAAAATAAAAAATAAATTGGACAAATGATCGGGACTACAGAGAGTTTGTGTAAAAAAAAAGTCACAAGGGCTGATCCTAGAAATGCAATATGACCGAGCCTGAGTTCTAAAAGAAAAAAACAACAACAACAAAGCCACAGAGAAGCATGTGACTGCGTGTGATTCTTGTTTTGCAAACTGAACAAAGTGCTTTACCAATGTTGACCGAGTCTTCCCAGTCCTCCAGTACTTCTGTTACAATTAGAACATACACGTAGGTTCTGTGTTTCCTCTCCTTGTTCTGAGGGAGAAAATTACAAATTTGGATCTTTACGTTGCAGTCACACACAAGCCAGTTGGTTGAGATTAAAAATGTGGGGGAAAAAAAAAAACAAACACACAATCCACAGGAAGCAGAAGGAAACTTGCCTCAAATATTCCAACTAAGCGACCTAAGATTCCCGTCACACCGGCCTGCAAGATGAAGGGAAAGGTTAGAAAATAATACCATGGTAATTAAACCACAAAAGAGGACAAAGGGTTGTTCTGATAAAATGAATACAATAAAAAAACTAGACAATTCAAATTAATGCAGCCAGATAAAGCAAAAGTTAATATTGCATCTAAACTTCGGTGTGTTTTGTTGAGCTGGATTTAGAGTGCTGATGTAATTTGTATGGTAATTTTGAAACTAGTTTGTGTTGCAGTGGATTATGTTACATAAGACCACATTTTCACACCGCAGATTCACTCCTTTGTGTGTGTGTGTGTTCAGTCCTCCAAATAACAAATGCAGAATAAAAGCCATGTTCAGATTATTTATGATCACACTTTTCTGCAATGACTCAACGAAGCAAACATCAGGTCAGAATGTCAAAATAGGAAATCAGCTGAAAGTTGCATGTCAAACTTAAAATAATTGTTTTGCACAAACTTCTGTAAAAATTTATGAGATGGAAATCACAACCTTTTGCGGAACGGGTTGGCAGGTAGTATTCTATCTTATTTAAAAGGTGGAATGACATGATCTTTTAGTTTAACAAATCACATAATACTGAATGACCTAACAGACCTAACACCTAACAAATCAATTTAATTATTTGTTTAAAGGGCAGCAAGAACATAAAACAAGCCTGTTCAGTTGATGTGGTTATGTAAGCAGCTCCTCTGACAAAAATCTTTCTAAAGTAATACAAGATTGTATAAAAAGGTCGGAAAATAAACATAATAAATTCTTTGTTGTTAGATATTTCTATTCCCCTCTCAATATTACAACTAAGCAAACCTCTTTTCACCAGATACAGAAACTTAAACATAATATTCAGGCTTTCTATAAAATAAAAAATACGTCCAACATTTTAACTCCCAGGTGAATAGTTAGAGAGATTCAAATTCAGAGCTGGGCCGCTTGCTGACATCTTTGAGGCTTCTTCAGCTTCCAGTTTCATTCTATAAATAAACGTTGGACTGCACATACTGCGCCACGGCCTCTGTGTTACACTCTTCAAGTCTTCAACTGATGGAAGGTTTTGATGGAAAAGAACAGACCCATCAAAAGAAACTCATAAACCATGCCAGGGATTAAGTAATAGGCCAAAAGTCAGCCTGTGTGTTCTTTTTATGAAGTGGAAAATGTCTCCTAGCTCAGGCATTTGTGTAACTGAAAACTACAGGACATCATCTTGGAAGACGATGGACAGCACTGAGGCTGCATTATGGTTATGCAATGTGTCCTAATGGTGCAGGATTGGGGCGTATCACTGACAACAGAATAAGGTCAGGCCAGGAGCAGGTAAATAGACAAGTGAAGCTGGAGTAACATCTGGACTGCAATTGGGTCCTGAATAGTATCTGGCAACATTCCAGGTCAGAAAGTACAAGCAATCGCTCACTGGGTAATCACACTAAGATCACAAGGATTAGAATTACACCAGCATCCAAAATAAGGCGAAAAAATAGAGTATATGACTATATATTTCTGGGTGATTGCTTTAAGTGCTCAAATAACCCTTAGTAGTGGCTAGACACTTTGAGTCAATGAAAATGTGCTGGCAACAAGCAGTGTCCGGCAGCCACTATGAGAGCCAGTATAAGAGATTATATCAGCATCCATCAGTGTGATGGATCAAACACAAAGAGCAGGCTTTACCTGTCAGGGGCCCGGCATGAGCTAAGTGCTTAGAGAACTTCTACATCTTCAGTATCAGTACTTGTATTCTAATATTGTATTCTAATCAAAATGTCCAGGAAAATGAATGGAACACACACACACAAGGGATAAGTGTATAAATTGTATTAGCAGAATTTTAGTTTAGTCATTTCCTCCAAAGAATTATAACAACTGCAACATTTTGCTATTTAAGATGCAGAATTAAAAGCTTCTCAAAAACTTTAATCAAATTTTCTTCATTTTTTTTCTATTTTTGGGACAGTACAGTGCTAGTGCAGCTAGCATTTAATCTCAGTGTGACCCTTATGACACCACAACACTGCCTTGAAACATGATGCTATGATACTGCTTACATGTTGCCAGGCTCCCAGTCTCTCTGGTTGTGCAAACAGGATGACTGCATTAACAAAAAAGATTCTGAGAGCAAGGCCGTATTCCTAGTGTTAAATACAGGCATGATTGTAATACAACACTCCTGTGAGCCTACACTCGACTCAGTGACTAATTTGTCACACCAAGAATGGAAAGCTGTTCTCAGAATAACATTTTGGTCTTTAGTTGACGTGAAGAAAGACAGGTTTTGTATTTGTTCATCAGAAAATTTAAGAAAAGACTTGTAACAAATATTCTACATTTGGGTGACTTATAAGACCTGGTAGAATACAAATATGAAAAGGTGAAGACTAAGGTTATTAAATGAGATAAAAAGAAAATCTGAACTGACCTCTTCACACACTTCTCGAGCTGCAGCAACGTTAGGCTCTTCTTCAGGCTCCATTCCCCCTCCAGGAACAATCCACTTATCAGGATATCGACTGCTGCTCACTAACAGCACCTGGAATGAATCCCACACAATTTCTTTTTTGTGTTGTTTTTTTTTAACTTATCTTTGCAGTACAGATGATAAAGAACTTCTTAAAAACCCTCCAATCAAGATGCTAAATGTAATCCTCCTATTATTTAGGTGACTGTGTGCCAGGTGCCAAAGAGGATCAGTATGCAGAGGAAATGCAAGGAGCAATATGAACTCTCTATATCTATTTTTTTATTATTATTATATTCCTTTATTTAATCAGGTAAACCCCGTTGAGATCTAGATCTCATTTTCAAGAGGGACCTGAAACAAACCTCACTCCCCGTCGGGGAATCAAACCCCGGTCTCCCACGTGACAGGGGGGGATACTCACCACTATACTAACGAGGAGTTATGAGTTATTAGTTAGGAGTTATTTAGTAAGATATGACAAAAGGCGAGGATTGGCTGTGAGCCAATCAAGTAAACTACTGTTCCTGGGAAAAGTTTGTGTGTGTGTGATAATGATGCATTTCCTGAAATCAATGAGGCATATGTTGTTCACAGTCTGGCTCTTCCTTGACCAGAATGAGGAACTGATTTAGTCTTATTTTGTCTGCTCTCCTGGTAATGTTTTTCTTACAAAGACACCTCTGTGCTTGCGTGTCGAAGGGATATGAGTTTCTTAAATAGTTTAAAAATCAGGGGAGTCATTGTTAACTTTCAACAGAATAAAATAATGCAAAACTTGTGGATTTATGCCTCCTCATTGTCCAATGCTTTAAACTCAAGATCCCATAGTTTATCTCATAAAAGTACATCAACATGTGAAACAAATTGACCAACACAACAAGGCGATCTTATAGCTTAAACCAGTGGTGTCCAAAGTCGGTCCTGGAGGGCCGGCATCCTGCACGTTTTAGTTCTTTCCCTGGTGGTACCAACAACCTTTAGGTCTTCTAACGAGCCATCATTTGAGGCAGGTGCGTTAAACCAGGGAGAGAACTAAAACATGCAGGCTGCCGGCCCTCCAGGACCGACTTTGGACACCCCTGGCTTAAACTATTCCAACAACATACCATGGGTGGGAAAAACCACCCAAACTGTTTTTGCCATCACAATTATATACATAACATGGCTTTTTAAATTACATCAGTATTTTAGTCAGTCAATGAAATATACATATTTTTATCGTCATGAGGCTCACAATAATAAAGCAAATACTCCTTCGATGAGACTGTGGCTGCTGGCTGACAGCTGGCTCCCCGGAGCAGCAGTACACCTAACTAGAAAATTCCTGAAGAAATTTAACCGGGGCCTGCCAAGGTGTGCCCGTCGGTTTGCCCAGCGTCCTGATGCTAAAAATTAGCATCAATGCTAAAGAAAGCTGCAATGTAATCAATAGCATGAGAAGAATCACAAGAATGTTGACTGACATGGACTTGAGCCATTCAGTATGATAAAGTAAGTGTATCAGCTAAAATTAGTGAAAATGCTAATGTTAGCGTGAATGCTGGCAGTAACATGTGGGGCATCACTAGGATGTTGTCTATAATTTATTTACTCCATTCAGTATACTAGACATGGCTAATAAGTCAGAAAAATAGTTAATAGCTTATTTAAGCTTAATGGCTAATGCTAATGAACCGCCTTGCTGCTGTGCAAGGCAGTTCCCTAACCTGAGAAAAAAAGATAATGCAGGCTATTATTATTGTGATTGGGTTAAATCAGTTATATAATGCTCAAAAGACAAATAGTTCTAAAGGTCAGCTCAGTCGTCCTCTGTTTCAACTAAGTGTTACACCATAGTTAGAACTACAGTGATGGCGTATTTGTAGTCCTAAGCAGCTCTCCCTGCTCTGTGTTCCGTTGCTATGGTAATTAATAGTCTCTGCCAACTGTCAGCTGTGAGTACCTTACCAAGCTCCACCCACGTGACCGCAAATCTCACAAATAAAGCCTCGCAGTGCGTTGTTTCTATGTAAACATGACTCGATTAGTGCATCATTTCTACCGGATTTTCACAATATATCAGCTACTACAATGGACAGAGGAACTAACAAGTTCATGTCATCTTTTTTGGATGAGATCAAGGTGTTTGCGATGCCTCCAACATTGTGCACATCACAGCAAAATGCTTTCGCTCGATGAGGAAAACGGCAGATCAACACACCCTCTACATCAGGGGTACCCAACATTTTGAGACCAAGATCTACTTTATCTCTCACCAGCCGGCTGAGATCTGCCTCATGACACGAAGACATAAAAATTGTAAATTAAACTCTATTGACTTATTTTATATGCGAATATACATCAGTTATAGCAGAAATATTAAAGTGATAGAAAACCTAATACAGTTTCTCCCTCAGTGAGACTCTGTCACTGGGAGGAGGTTACTGGTTTCTCAGTCACAAGCTGGTTGCAAACCTGAGGCCAGCAGGTGTCAGTCAGTTATGGTAGGTCTGAAATTTGGTTTGATGACGTCAATATGAGAAGCTACAGACTGATAGGAGGAACCAAAGAGCTCTGTAAAGGTAAAGGCAAATCTTCTGAAGTTGGGATATAATTAACTTAATTTCACATAATTATTGTGGTAGAAGCCATTTGTTTGTTAAAATTTTCTGACATATATTTGTTCTATTTGATGTTTGTTGTGAATGACGTATACTCACAAAGGAACAAGGTAATTAGTCCAACGTCTAGAAACTACAGCGGCTGTAATGCGCCACGGCAAAGGTAAACAAAGGTAAAATAACCCAAACAGGTGATCAACTCAAAACCACTCGTACCTTTATACTCTCTCTCTCTCTTTGTAGTTTAAGCACACCTGTTACTGTGGCAACCGCCTGCGCCCCGCAAGACGAGCAATGATTACGTTAAAAACATAACATTCAGTCCGTTACGATATCAAGTTTCCAGGCTTGATATTTATTTCTCGATTATTAATCAGCGCTTCCCTGAACACAGCGATGGTTGATTGACTAGCTGTACTTGGTGCTAACGTGGCTAACACGAGTAACAGTTTAGTCCAAAGCCTTTTCTGCTAAAATAAAATCTTTAGTGTATGTCAGATACAGACACATTGCATATTGATCTGTTTAGCTAACGTAAGACTGTGTAGCAGACAGGCTTCAAGGTGTAGTAGTTGTATCAGTACTGCTGTACTTAGCTAACGGGAAGCTAAGTGTGTTTGTGAGACGGCCGCGCACGTGACCACGTAGAATGGGCATCAGCCAATGAAAAGCGGCCACTGTGGTAAGGTCCATTCTCTGTTTGAGCCAACCAGTTTGACTAAAAAAAAGCAATCCGAACAACTCCTTCCTGTTTGGGAACCGTAATACATATTCGAAAACCGTTTGAAGCGTATGAGAGGGCTATTTGTTGTCGATAGTCTCGCGATTCATATCTCTACCTCACTCACAGTATTAACAGCGATGAGAGAAAGAAGGTGTGCGCCAAGGTCTGAACTTTTTGAGAAATATATGGAAATACATGGGTGAGAGCTTGAGCGAGCGTGAGAAAATCCTGTCGCATCACTTTGCTCTGAAGCACCTTGACAGAAAACCGTAAGCCCTAGATAAATTTCGAAAACATTTTACTGGAGCAGGCACCCGTATCACTGTCATGACCGAGTTTGATACCAATCGGGTGATATCTGTGGGCTTGAGGGCGAGTTAAAAAATGATTTGGGGTCAAAATGGAATGCCGTCTCTCACTCTAGCGGAGCGGCAGTTGGTGTCAGTTACACTCTAATTTTTCAAAAAAATCAAAATCTTAGTACGGAGCCCTCTAGGGGACATGGGGAAAAAATTTTCTTTCGCAATACTCGCAATACTTTTGCGTTACCTCGCAAAACTTTTGCGTTCCCTCGCAATACTATACTGGTCAGTTATGCAGCATAATTGAATACTGTAAGCCTTTCTTACGGTGGGTGCCGTACTTTCTGCTTTAATATAAGGTTATGTAAGGTTTTTCCATCAATGTTAGTATCTTTTTGTGAAATATCTGAAGTTTTATATCCTTCTTTAGGATAGAAAGGCACCACAAACCTATGATATAAACAGAAACTTTCCGTAAGTAGGAAAGAAATAAAAATACATCCTAATTTGGACTATTTCTGAGTTATTATCACGGGTAATAAGTCATCTGACAGTTTGATTGTGTCTCTGTTGTGTTCGTAGTCTGAATGGTTTAAAGGGCCGTTTTCATGTTCAGTTCCATCTCAACCTTAACAGACATAAACATGCAGTGAATAAATCAACTTTCAATCAGTATTTTGCACCAAAGACTTAATAATAATCAACACGTTTTATTATTAAAAACACGACAAACTAATGATGGTAAAGGGCTGCACTAGGGTAACTCGGGGAATCTCATCTGTCCGTGTATCAATCAACTCCAAACCACTTCTTTGTTCTGTCACAATTATAGATTTATTCCATTTTGATGATCATGCTCCAAACTTTGCAAAGACTGACCACGCCGCTCACCGCTTCCTCATACACACAAAGCCGGTATCATTTCCTTTCATACTCCCACATCAACACACCCACCACCTAAGTGTCAAAGTTGCGTGCTCCTGTCATATCAATAATTACTTATTTCATTCATATGGCTCTTACAGAGCCTCAGTGAAAACATGCATAACTGACCAGTACAGTATTGTGAGGGAACGCAAAAGGTTTTGCGATGGAACGCAAAAGAAAAAAATTTCCCCATGCCCCCTAGAGGGCTTCGTACTAAGTGACCCAAAGTTTTTGATTTTTCGAAAAATTAGAGTGTAACTGACACCAACTGCGGAGACGGAGTGCCATTTTGACCCCAAATCATTTTTTAACTCGCCCTCACGCCCACAAATATCGCCCGATTGGTATCAAACTTGGTCATGACATTGATATGGGTGCCTGCTCCTGTAAAATGGGAACGCAAAGGTTTTGCGAGGGAACGCAAAAGAAAAAAAAAATCCCATGTCCCCTAGAGGGCTCCGTAGCTTAGAGACAAGTTGTGGACAAACCATAATGTTATCGACGTGCCTCACGGACGAATCTACAAAATGAAATTTGAATGGCATTTCTACGTGAATTAATGACGACACAGATAATCTTCAAAAATAGGGTATTTTTAGGATTTTTCTTTCTTCGCTCCATTGACTTACAATGGGGGTTTTGGGGGGGTCGTTTTTCACGTCGCCATGGTAACTCCGAATCCCACTACAAGTAATAGCTCCCTTCCCGGCAACGAACCGCACGTTTTGATACCACATTTGTGGGGGTGCACGCTGTGGTACGAGCCGCATTAACAGTGACGGAAGAAAAATAAATAAAGATATAGACATTCTATTAGGTGTAGAACAATAGGTGCTCTCCCTATGCATTGCTATGGGCAGGCCCCAATTAGCATGCTAGAACTAGCATTAGCACTAAGCTAACTCCATGCAACGGGTTTCCATTTCTAAAGCTAAAGAGGCTTATATAACACTAGCATAAGTACGGGCTAGAAACTAACTTTTAACATACATATAGACAGGGTAAAAAGAGAATTTGGAATTAAGCTGAGTGGTCACTAAAATTGTGACCATGTTAATAAATGTATCGATTTACAGATACGCAAGATACTGAAGACACCCCCTGCTGCTAGTGTTAGCATGGCCTATCAAGCAGCAACATCCTCGAGCTCACCTCCTCCTCCGACTCACTCCTGAAGCACAGACAGGCTGCCCGCTTCTTGTAGCCATCCCCGTCGTACGTCCGGGTTTGGTTGGACTTGAGTTTTATCATTTCGGGAGCACAAAAGTATAAAAGTACAGCTTTGTTTACCACGTATGAAGATGACGGTTATCGACGCAAAGTCCTCCTCCGGGGAACCTCGGCGTTTTACTTAAAAGAAATAACTTCTTCTACGCCCACGACGTAATGTAACATTTAGCAGCTCTGCGGGCGTAAGGATATTGCCTAACGAGAGTTGAAGAATTTGAGTAGCAGTGACTGAAGCGGGGGAAATGCAACACCACGCTGTCTCTGACTGGAGCGAGCCGGTGAGAAAAACTAACAGTTTGTCCTCAAACTAACTCGACTAGACCACTTTTGTGAGCCTCGTTTACGTTTCCCTCTCATGTTATTTTATTAAAAACAGAGTGTTGTTAAAGTAAAACTCTGTCAAAAATTACATAATGGAATGATATGCGAAACTAACGGCTTCAGCACTGTAGGTAACGGACAGCGTCAGAAGATTATTACATCTGATATTGCACCTATTTTACATGTACAAAATTCTACATCTATATAGAATTACAACTTAAGGACAAGTTTAAATAACTAAATTATTTATAAAACACAAATTTGGAATATATGTTACGACATTATACATATAAATCAGCACTTCGTGTTTATTCCTCTCTAAATTATTTCCAGTCCAATGATAGATAGATACCAGAAGTTTACATACACTTAATAAAAATACACATACACTTTTTTCTTAGTGTCTAGAGATATTTAGACCAAACTTATCTTGTTTAGGTTAGTTACAATTACCAAAATTATTTTTACTTTATAAATGGCATAATAATGGGAGAATAAATGTAATTTATTGATTAAAGTCTTCTAAATCATAAGTTTACATACATTTTCTCAGCATTTAGTAGTATTCCCTTTTAACTGTATAATGTGGGTCAACATTTTCATTTCCCTCCACAATAACCTTCTTCCAATAGTTTGCTGGAAATTCTGACCCAAGTCAGGTTTATTGGCTGTTTTGGTCACACATGCCTTTTCAGATCTGCCCACTAATTTAAGATCAAGGCTTTGTGATGGTCATGCCAAAACATTGACTTTGGTGTCCTAAAGTCTTTTTATAATCACTTAGTTGCACCATAGATTCGCTCTATAAAGCGAATCGATATAATAGATTTTCTGTTTCTTCTCTTTATGTGCATGCTTAGAAACGGATTGGACAAATAAAAGGAAGGAAACGCTTACCTGCGATCTTCTTCCTAGCAGTCATGACAGTACTCTTTCCAGAGTTGAACCTGAGGTTTTTCTGCACTTCATAGAACACACTCTAAGCAACTGTTGCAGATCTGCACTGTAAGGTTACAAGAGCACTAAGTCTTCAGCATGCGTGAGAGGAACGATTGCATAGTCTCCCACTTTGCAAGCAGTCCAACAATCTCTTAGTTTAACAGTCTGATAATCCATGTAGAAATTAAATAAATTAAGTGTAGGCATACCTCCCTGCTGAATCTGATTAGTGATAAAAAAACAAAACAAATTGCCATGATTGACTCAATTGAAGGCTTACTTTACATCTAGAAGGCTCGTTAACTTGTTATGCTGTCTGTGGTAACTTACAACTTCCTCCAGTGCAGGGGTCTCAAACTCCAGTCCTCGAGGGCCGCAGTCCTGCAGTTTTTAGATGTGCCACAGGTACAAAACACTGGAATGAAATGGCTTAATTACCTCCTCCTTGTGTAGATCAGTTCTCCCAGCCTTGCTAATGACTTAATTATTCTATTCAGGTGTGGTGCAGCAGAGGCACATCTAAAAGTTGCAGGACTGCGGCCCTCGAGGACTGGAGTTTGAGACCCCTGCTCCAGTGTGTGAATGCACAGATCTGTGCTCTCTTTAAACCCAAATATGCAATCCTGAACAAGATAACTTGTTTAAAGACTTTAGACGGTATATTGGCCAGAGCTTTAACAATTCACTGTCTGCTTTAAAGACTAGGCTTAAGATGTTCCTTTTTGATAAAGATTATAATTAGAGTGAGTTTATCGTGAGCTATCTCTATATTTATGCTGCTATTGGCTTGGGCTCCTGGAGGAAAAACTGACCACTTCTCTGGCAATTCTGCAACATTCACGTCTTTCTCTTCAGTTTTCAATATTTACTGTTATTTCAACTTTTAACTATGTTTTCTCTCAGTTTGTTTACTCGTTATAGAAGTTGTAAAAGAAACTTTGGTTTCTTTTTTTCTGTTTCTACTCAAACCCCAGTCGATCCTGGCAAATGATCATTCACACTGAGCCGTGTTCTGCTCGAGTTTTATTCCTGTAAAAAGGGAGGTTATCTTTCCATCGGGGTTTGATTCAAAGTCAATGACACAATGCAAACAATTGTTCACTGTCACTAGATGGTCATCCAGTAGGAATGAATGCTGCAAGTCAATGACTCAATTCAATGTATAGGTTTTGTTATATAAAAATGTTTAAATCAATTTAAATAACAAACTGAACTTGTCTTCATTGTTTAATAACAAGAATAATTGGAATGTATGTTTCATTGAATTAAATGGACCTTTTTTTGTAATGTGCATTGAGATGACATGTTGTGAATTGGCACTATGTAAATAAACATAATTCAATTATGGCTTTCTGAACTATTAATTTTACCACTTCTATCTTTAATAACAAGGATCAACACGAAAGACAGCATATTACAAGGTGTAAGGCAGAGTGTCAATCAGAAATCCAGAAAAGAACAAAAGTAGCAGTACAGAAGTCTAGTCTGGGCCACCAGAATTACCGGTATTTAAAATCAATCTCTCAGTAGCAGCGGACACTTCACTAGGAGTGCTAGACATATCTTCAAAAATAGTTCCTTCACATTCATCATTCTTTACACGGTTATGATGATCAAAAATAATGTTTTTTCCGTAGTTCAACAATGTTCTTTAAATGTGTTAGCTGTTTGGTTTATTTGTAATTTTTTCTTTTTATATTACTTTGTTTTTAGTTTCTCATTCTCTCTTACTAAACCATATTGCCTTGGTTGCAGAAGCAATTTCCTGCCAGGGATCAATACTGTTTTATCTAATCTAATTAATTATATTCTATTCAAGTTTCTCCCCACAGGTGCTGACATTTGAAGCTGCTCCTTACTGCCTCACATTTTTTTAAATGGCTCCCTGTTAAAAGAAATCTGCTTTAAAAAAAACAAACACTGAATCTAACCACAAAATAGTTGTGTTAAAACTCTGATTCCTGTCACAAATACAAAGAATGGACCTTACCACAGGGGCCGCTTTTCATTGGCTGATGCCCATTCTACATGGTAGCGCGGCTACCACGTGCGTAGCCGTCTCACAAACACACGCTTCCTGTTAGCTAAGTACAGCATAATGGCAGAACTGATACAACTTCTACACCTTGAAGCCTGTCTGCTACACAGTCTTATGTTAGCTAAACAGATCAATATGCAATGTGTCTGTATCTGACATACACTAAAGATTTTATTTGAGCAGAAAAGGCTTTGAACTAAACTGTTACTCGTGTTAGCCACTATAGCACCAAGTACAGTGTATCAGGCCTAGGCACACCCAAACATTTGCCAACAAACCACAGGAATAACCCACTGATTTCAAAAGTAACTTACAAAATGATGAATGCCCGACTTACCCAGTCTTGCAAAAACAATAGGCATCAATGATCTTGTCCACAGCTATATTAATGTAGAGGGTGTGTGGATCTGCCGTTTTCCTCATCGAGCGAAAGCATTTTGCTGTGACGTGCACAATGTTGGAGGCATTGCAAACACCTTGATCTCATCCAAAAAAGATGTCATGAACTTCTTAGTTCCTCTGTCCATTGTAGTAGCTGATATATTGTGAAAATCCGGTAGAAATCATGCACTTATCGAGTCAGAAATACACTGCAGAGAATCAGTCGAAGTGGAAGACACCATGTTTACATAGAAACAACTCGCTGCAAGGCTTTATTTGTGAGACTTGCGGTCACTAGGTCGGTTGTGGGCGGAGCTTGGTAAGGTCCATGCTTGAGGAGCTCAACCCTTTCAAAGATTAACTGTCTTATATTACTGTCACAACATGGTAACAGTTTTAAGAAATATGTAGAAAAAACAATTCTGTAAAAGTTGCATACTCCAACTTCATTTCCATTAACCAGTAAGCAACTTACTGAAAACCTACGGACAGTACTGTATATTAATGTACAGTTGTATAATTGAATGTTGCAGAATTGCCAGAGAAGTGGTCAGTTTTTCCTCCAGATGTTGATAAAGAAAAGCAGATACAGAAAGTATCTTTTGAAGACTAATACAATATTCAGTAAATTATTTAACTTGATGTGAATTTACAAAACAGCAGTTGAGTGTGAGAAGACCAGTCCAACAAACTGAGTTGTGGGAAGGCACCAATAATTATATAAAAATGAATGTTTGTATATAACATGTTGAAAAGGTAAACTTAAAAGATCTTAGGATTAGCAACAGTTTCACATTGAGACAAATTAACTTATTTTTCTCTCTCCTTTCTCTCTTTCTTTCTCTCTGTCTTTCAGGCAAACAAGAGCATGCCTTAGACAATTAAACATAACAGTGCAGGGTCACACTAAAGGCTGCACTTTTGCTCTCTGCTGTTTCCACGGCAACCTGTTCTCTTTGCAAATCTCTGGTGTAATGCAAGGGTAGAGATTACAGTCCCTTTCCTGTCCAATAGATGGCGCCCTCAGCTATAAGTGAATACACCTCAGTAGGTTTTTATACATATGACTGCATCATGAAGTATTTTGTCTTCAGTCTCAATCTTTTTTTTTTACATTCAGTTTCTTAAACACACACATGTCTTAGGTATATATATATATGTATATGTATATATATGTATATAATATATATATAATATTATTTTATTATATATAATTTTAAATACTTGTTTTAGTTAGCTGTGAGCAGAAAATTATTGTATGGAATTTGTCTCATGTCCTACAGACATGATTTACATATTGTTCCTCTGTTGTAGGTATTATATTAGGTTCTGATGCTTCTTTCCTCCAGAGTCTTTATTTTTATTTGACACACACTGCACAATATGCACTCATGGCCAGTACTGGGACCAATCAGACAATGAGTGAAAAAGCAGTCAAAGTCTTAAAAAAAATTATTAAGGACCCTAAGGGAGTCTTAAGCACTGTTTATTTCAAGTCTGGTTCCTTGAACAAAAAGTGGTTTAAAATCTTTGCTCAGTGTTGTCAGAGCTACTGTCAGCCAGACATTCTGAGCTGGGAGAAAATGCAGTGTTTACAGACTTGACAGAATCCCGGGGGGAAAAAAGCTCTTATTCTTAGAAACTATCTGAGGACATGATTTCGATTTCTGTGAAGTTGCTTTAACTTGTTGAACTAAATTGGCATTGATGCCAGTAAGACACACGATCAGATAAAACAGCACTGGCAAACAAACCAGATTTGTTTGCCAAGCAAGCAGAGATTTGGAGAAAGACTGGGAAGTCTATAAGTGTAATCATTTAGATAGATTTTCCACTTAATGCATTGTTTCCCACCAAAGACTGAACCTTTAAGTGACTGTTTTTGAACTGGGAAAGGTAAAAATTCAAAGCTTGTCTAAAGAAATGTTCAGGTAAGTTACGTGTTGTTACATTTACAGGATGGAGCAAAATAAAACTTCATCAATGTTTCCAGATAATGTACTACACAGTAAAAAAACATGACACCCATAGACTGGGTTTCTCCTCAAGAGAACAAGTGAACAAGAGGTCTGTTTTAGATTTAGTTGATGCAGTCCCAACTGGACTCCTCCGATTGGGAAGGTGAACCTTTTGATCTGGTCCTTAGAGAAGATGATGCCAGTCCATCCTGAACTGTCCATCTGAAACCTTGGCTGAGCCAGAACAAACAAAAGTATGGGGGGAAAAACAGTAAGCTGTTTATCAATTTCATTAAAAAAGTAATTAGAGAATCTAACTATGCAGCTAACACAAGAGTGGGTGTCTTGAGGTCTTAGGTCCGTCTGAATCTCCCTCTTGCAAAGCCTGGACACCCTCCAGCTTCTCAGCTTGGTTTAAACTTTCTGATTCTTGTAAATTAATGTGAATCTAATTTCATGCATGGATGGATGGGAAGGATTTCTGCTACAGTTTTGCTTTCTTAATTGATTGAGTCATCCTGTTCTCTTGGCACTTCGGAATAACCACTCCCACTTACCCTTCATGTTGTTTTTCTCCATGGTCTGACCTTCTCCACCCCATAGCTCACCTGTTCTCTCTCTGCTAATGAGCCCTCTAGGTTTATAATCCCCCATCATCCCCTGGCTCATTTGTCAGATTGTCTCCATGTTACAAGCCTTTAGTTTCCATTATTATGTGTCTCAGCCTCTACCTTTCTCTTTCTTTTTCAAACCTCTTCTAATTATTTTGGATTTGGTTTGAATTTGTTGGAGGACTGCCTGCATGGTTAGTGTGCAGCCTCAATTTTCCTTTTACGTAAATTAGGAAATAACTTTTAACATCTTACCTTCTCTACCATCATCTTCAAACTGATCACAAGTATAGCTGACAAAATGACATAATTCAAGTCTTCAGTAGGGAACACATTTTGCTTCAGTGAAGCTATGAAATTACATTAGACTTTTTCACAAAGTAGTTTTACAAAAGCAGGTAATGCACTGCATTATTTCACATATAGGAGTGAGTTTATTTAGGTAGTGAAAATGTGTATTAGACTTAGAGCGTCTTATCCTATACTCAAATAAGAAAGTGTGATGTAAAACAGACAGCATATTGCTGGCAGTCATATAAAAGATAAGCAGAACTGTCGCAACTGGAGTGTGGAGAAAAGTAAATGAGCCGGGAAATTCGGCTTTAGTGCTGTATCTCATAATAGGGCAATCCCTAAAGATAAAACGACACCAAGGGCTATGCAGCAGCTGAGGTTTGTTTAACAGACGAGTGTGAGGATATTGGAAACATTAACCTTTAAGCTCCTTTTTTCTCTCCAGGTAAATATGCACATTAATGACTAAATAAGCAGGAGACAGTGCAGTCCTGCCCAAGGCCAGAACAGACTGTGCTTGGCTTCAAAGATAAGAGAAGTTACCATGTTTAATTTGTTCTTTCTTTTTTCGACCTAATGTGGCATTGCTTCCTGTGCACAGAGTCTTCATTTGGATCTTTATTATTCAAGATCTTGTGTAAACTTGCCTTTTCTAAATGTTCTGAAAGAAAAGAAAGTTAAATCCATTGCTACAATCACTGTCTATAACAAACTGTGTCAAAAGTTAAATTTATTTAGTAAAAATGATTTTTTAACGCAAAAATAGGGTTTGTGTCTCATATATAGTGTCTTACAAAAAGCACTTCTTTTAAATGACTCAAGCTTGGTCAGACTGGATGGAGAGTGAAGAGTGAACATCAGTAGTAATGTAATGTCACAGATTCTTCATATGATTACTTTTAGCTCATTTTAACACTAACCATGATTTGACTTAAACAGTGGATAGCCATTGACTCAAAGGTCAGTATCCTGCATATTTTTTTATTTTTTTTGACACACCTGAATCTAATCATGGCTTATTAGCAGGTCTCTGAAGACCATTGGTATGGTGAGGAGATTTATACTACCAGGGTGATGAACCAGAGGGCTAGGTAATTGTTTATGGCTGTTAGTTTGGTGAAACATTTACCACCAAAACTCAAGTCTTCTGGAGTTTTTTTTCCTCCCTGGGTGCCTTGTTTTGCTCCACCTGTCTTTAACTCTTACCAGCTATCATATTCTCGCTTAAGAGAAGCAGCCCCACAGCATGATGTGGCCCAATTTCCATTTAATACTGGGGATAGCATGTGCTGGGTATGCTTTATGCCACCTACCTGGATTTTGTAGTATAGTTCAAACATTTTGGTTTTGAATTCAGCTGAACAGTATTTTATTTTGAAGTATAAAATGATCTGAAAACAGATGCACACCACACATTTAAGATTGTATTTTTTTAAATAAATCCTTCTTCCACTTTATAATAATGTACATAGATATATGTTCATCAATCATATAAAGTCATAATGCAATACAATGAAATTTGTGATTTGAAATTTTCTGATGGTTATTTGCAAAATATTTTGAAAACCACAAATTGTTTCCTTTCCACTTCAAAACCCACCAGTTTGTGTTGGTTTTGTCACAAATAGTCACAATAAAATGCTTTGAAGTTTGTAGCTATACCATAACAGAATCAGAAAAGTTCAGTGGTATTAACACTTTTGGATAATACCGTGTTTGGATGAAAATTTGAGACTCTTTTAATGTTTTGGTGTTGATAAATGTGTTAACCACCAGGGGCTGCTCTTATTCTGGTTACAGAAATCCCACACTGTCACTCACTTCAAATTCGAAGACTGGTCTGACAATTCAAGAGTAAAACAATTATGTGCACCGTAACACACAACCACAAACTTTAGCAAAAGAAGCTACAATGGTAAATCTGTAATTTCATTGTTTATAGAGTTGTGATGTTTTTTATCAGACAAAATCAGTTACATATTCTGAGAACTAGAGATTTATAATTTAATAATTATTGTGAAATATTTAATAATTAAACTGTCTTTGGTCTCATAAAACCTAAATTTCCTAGCGACAATTTCATCTCCTTTATTAATTTCTTGATTGATATCTTAATGATGTAACATCACAGAAAGGGCTTAATATATGTGAGTTTGGAAGTTCACATCAAATGGATTGTTTTCTCTTCTTTCTTTGCCTTTAGAAAAACTCATTGTAAGCTGCAAGGGGTCAAAAGGCTACACCTGCGACAACTGCCAGCAACTATCTGAACAAAATATATCCCTCACACGTGGAGCGCATTTTTTCAGACTGCATGACCCGGCTGCCATGCTCCATTGTTGTAACATATTGCTTCAAATAACAGTGGAAAAGTGACTCATTTGAGCGTCCTCCCACGTTTTGGCTAGACTCTCAGTGTCTTGATGCTGTTGAATCAAACATTTGAAGCTTTTAAATTCTCAATATTAAATGACTGGAGGCTTATTTGAATATTTTACACAAAAATCTGGTAATTAGATTTATTTTTCTTCTGCTAACTGAAAAGGAGACTTCACGTATTTATTTAGATTTTAATTCAGCAGTTTGAAAAAAGTATTCATACCAGACTCTAAATTGAAGACAAAAGTCCCACAAACAAAGTTTCTCTCAATCATACAAAATACAGCAGAACTTACATTCTTTCCTGAAAGACATCAATAAAGTAATTTTTTCAAATCTTAGAATTTACATTTTGATTTGTTCCCTTAATGTTTCCATGGAAAAGGAGACGTCTGGGGGCAGGAGATTATGCCTGAGTGGCTGGTCCTTTCGACTTGGATTTTCACTAGTGACTGGAATTAACATGGCTTAAATTCTCTCCGCCCCATAGCTAATTGAAACAAGTAATCTCCAGAGTTTGCCTTGCATAGAGGCATGGGGAGGACTCAGCTGCATTACACGTTATCCTCTCTGCAGACACGTTCAACAAGACAACAGCTCTGCTAGCAGGAAGCATAGTGAAGCAACGATGGGCCTCCTGGAAGAAATAACTTTTACATTCATTCGCCACAGTTGAATAAATGATTTGTGCTAACCATGCTGAACAGAAACAGAACGCTGGTTTGAGGGGCTGACAGATGGAGGTAATCAAATGTTTTGATAAATAATGAAATGACATAGAGCATGCTGTTCAATAATGTACAAAAGCCAGCTCTGTTATTCTTTCGGACGACTTGTACGGCGACACCACAGCCCTGCAGAGTGTATAGTCAGCTTAAACGTTTGGCTGGAATTTGCTCCAGCAGAGGTGCTGATGAATATTCAGAGGCTCAGCTGCCTCGAGGGTCCTCAGAGACAAGGACCCCCACCTCCCTAGTCTTTACTTCTACACACATGCACTTCCCTCCACTTTTCTTTTGATCTGGTGGAGTGGGTCCAGCACTCCACAGGTGTGACCCACTCAGACCTGTGAAAGGCTCCACACAACACTCCGGCCTGTGATCAGGAAGGGAAAAGGAGCAGCTGCACAAATCTGAGAAAGCAAAGGCTCAATTATCACCAGGGAGACGTGCCAATCGGGACAGCAGCGGTCACTGTAGCAGAGCTGGCCTGAGGAATAAGCAAACTGCACGGCTGCTTAGGGACCTCCTGCTTGTCGCAAGAGCCAAGACAGACATTATAAAGTGACATAATGAGAGGCATGCTTAAATACCTAAGTTAATGATTAATGGTTATTTCTTCTTATGTCTAGGTTGAAGGCATAATTTCATGCAGAGTGACAATGTTTAAGTGGATTAACAAGTCAAAGGTATTTGTCACATTATCCTCCTGAAGCAGTGGGTTGATCATAATGACTCAGCTCTTGAGTGGTTAATCTCATGTATCCAAAACAAGACCATTTTGCATATTAAGTCAATATCTGCTCTTCTCTGCTATGGGGGACATCTGGTGTCTGTTTCGTTTGTGCTCTCACTTGAAAACATTGTTATACCTCTCTCAAAACATCTTTGTATTGTGCTCAATCTCTCATCCTCAGCCTTAACGAAAGAGCAGAATGGATTGAAAACAACCTCGTTAAACTAAACAGCAACAAAACTGAGGTTTTACGTTTTGGCCCACATCATTCTGCTAGAACTCTGGCCAACAAGTTATCTCATATCTCATTCCATTACTCCAGATCTCAAGCTTTAAGTGGAAAACTTGAAAGTTATTTTAGATTCAGATATCTCTTTAAGTCAGTGGTTCCCAAAGATTTTCTTCTGGGGCCCCCAGTGGTTCCCAAAGATTTTCTGGGCCCCCTTATGTATTACAATAAAATCCCCCCCAAAAAAGAAAAATAAAATGAACTGGGCACACACATCGTTCAACCAGACATAAACCTATACACATATTTTGTTTTCAAACTCCACTGAAGTTTATTTCACAGTTCAGGTTGCAACAAAACACACTACAAACCATCTTTACAGTGAAACACTTTTGTGTAAGTGGGTTTTTTTCCATTCATCCATATCGCTTCCCGCGTCCCCCCTGCAATGGCACTGCGCTCCCCCCTCCATCCCCCCAAAAGGGGAGAGCCCCACACTTTGGGAACCACTACTTTAGATCAGCATTTCACCAAAATAGCAACCATCAGCTAAGAATAATCACAAAACTTAAATCCTTTTTAGCATCTCACAATCAATAGATAGTATTTTATGATATCTGTATGAGCTCATCACTCGTGACCTCTGCATTGGCTCCCTGTCTACTTTAAAATTCACCACCCTGCAAGGACAAGCCGATACGGAAAATGAATGGATGGATGTATTTTTGGCCTTTGTATACAGTTACACTCACTAAATTGTAACATTACTGAAAAGTTCATTAATTTCAGTAACTTAATTCATTAAGTGAAACACATTATAGATTCATTACACATTGCACACATAGTTAGATGTTTCCAAGCCTTTATTGCCATTAATTATGTTTTTACTCTTACAGCTAATGAAAACACATGATTACAATATTACATCAGACTAGTAGGATAAAACCTTAGTGCAGAAATGTCAATGTAATTAAAATGTTGTTTATTGTCTGCTTAAAGATAGTTTTTTATAAATGTGCTTTTAATCTGCAAAACAAGCTCTTTGGAAAACATGTTGATTGAATAATTTTGCATTACTCTCCCCTTAAATATCTTTAACACTTTGTATCAGAGTGTTCAAATCAACAAACTTGACCTCCGTGTGACTAAATCATGTCTCAAGCACAAAAGAGTCTTTTCAGTTGTTACTTCATGTTGGTCAGACCCTTTTCTACCTACTTTCATCCTCAACCTTAAGTCTATGTTAAAATTTTTGTTTTGTTAGTTTGGCTTTCCAAGCCTACACATATTTCTCACTAAATTATTGTCTTTGTTTCATGTGCCTGGTATACATGCTGCTTGTGGGTGTATGATTTCAATTTTAGTTCGAATTTTTCTTGTAGCTTATTTGTTTTTCAGTTTTTGTTCTTGTTTATTTGTTCTGGATATGATGCTCAACACTTTGACCAATGAGAACTGCATTTATAAGTGCTATGTAAATCTTAGGGATGCACCAATACAAAGTTTGGCCTGAAATCAATATCCAATATTAATATTACTGTTATGGCCAATAATCAATATGTACCGATATTATATATATTTCACTGCGGTTTTGGCACCTTTGGAAAAAACCCATCAGAAACAGATAAAAATAAATATTGGTTGTTCATATCAGCCCAGTTTTATTTATTAGACCAATATCGATATGTTAAAAAATTCCTAATATCAGCTGATACCAATGTTGGTGCCAATATATCATGATCCCTATTAAATCAAGCATTTCTTAATTTTCTGATAGCCTTTTTTTCCCATTTTTCTGTGAACAAAACATTAAACTTCCCCCAAATCAGGATTCTGAAACAATGCTTAACGAAGTGGTTCAACATTGAAGAATGGAGTTGGAGCTCACTGGTCTTTTTTGTTTGTTTATTTGAAGTACCCCAGTATCTGTGTGAAATATAAGTTCTCTTGAGACAGGCGAGATTTTTATATTTTCCACAAAACTTCAAGTAAACCTTATAGCCATGATTACCTATGATTACCCTCTACATTTTTTTCTAGGTAATCACACATCATGTTTGGTACACAAACAGCAATATTTTCAGATATTCAAATATTTTGTCCCACTTAAAGGACTAAATATCCTAAGTTTTCTTAAGAACCGTGGTGGAATGCTGTGCAGGTAGTGGGCCCTCAAATAACGCCATGCAAGCTTGAAACAGTCCTGTACAGAAGCCAATATTTAAGAAAAAAAAAGACAAGAACGTCTTTTGTTTTTGCTCTTTTTCCACCAAACTACGACATAACTGCAATCAGGTAATAACATTAAGTAGATTTTAGCCACGCTTGATCAAAAAGTAATTTATCTTTTTTTCTTCTTTTTTCCCCAGAATAATATTGGACACACAGAGGCATGCGGTCGGACATAATTTCACAAGCAGGCTATAGAGTGTGGCATCCCACACGCACACTTACACGACACAAACCTATAGTGTCCAGATTGAGTTTTCGCACTCAGTGATGGGACTTGATACGTTCGTCATGGTTTACGCACAGCATCCCAACCGCTTTGAGACTCGACATACTGCATAGGCTGCGGCAACACCTGTAACGTGCGCGACGAGCCACAACTGTCATAGTGGAAACAATAAAACTAGTCCTGTTTCATTAGGAGCTTAAAAATTGAATTCATTACAGTTTATCCATGCAGCGTGTTAATTATGAGTTTGATGCATTTTGCTTCAACATGATCACGTGAGATGTCATGTAGCTACACTTTTGAAAATAGTTTACATGGTTTCAACTGATCTATAGACACTGACAGATGCAAGCCCTCACAGTGAGGTCCAGCAGCGCTCATGGAGAAGAAACGAGGTGCTGAAATCAATGTCAAAATTAATATTTTTGCATGTCAGCTACTGATTAAAACGTCGGCAAAGTGCTGTTGATATGCTGCAGTTTGTCATTCAAACGTTTCTCCCATTCAGCGATGCTGTGTTTCCTCCCCTGATGAAGGCGGTAGGTTGGGGTTGCATTTAACATCAATCACATCCAGTGCACGGAGCGCACACAGTCTTCAGTCCATCAGTTGGAGAGTGTATGCTCTCGCCTGGGGTGTCGGATATGCGCTCCTCTCCTGTTTTATCCTGTTGAAAAAATCGGATGCCCTTTTCGCTGGAAAAGCGTTGGGGAGTAGCTCCACCGGACCTGCCTTTTCCAAATCACTCGAACAAAGCCTGAAGTTGGGACTTGAGGAGTTTTCAGCACCACTTTTTCGTGGACAGCGCTCGCAATGAATTCCGGAGACCGACGCAGCCTCGAAATGCGTTTGGATTCCCGCTGGATACAATTGAGTTACAGTGTTTCTTCACTGAAAGCACAACCGTAGTTTTTCAGGAAACCTTCTATTCTCCTAATATTCCAGCAGAAAAATGAACGTTTTTTCCTTGGATATGGGTCACTCCATGTAGATTCCCCGTGGGCAGGAGAGCTGGGTAAGTACAGAGAAAATACAAACAAACAACAAACATTATTTATTGTAATCAAATGTTTAGAAAGCATCGTGACTTCCATCTACCTAACTGTCAAAGCAGATGTTTGATGTGCGCATTTCTGGTCGTTTGGGTTACATGACAATGTGCGAACCACCTAAAACATTTGAATGCGTCTTTAAGTGATTAACAGCTAACAGATTTGGATCAGTTGCGCAAAGTAAACCCGCGCATTGGATTTGAAAGCAGTGCAACGCCCTGAACTGTAAGTGTATTGATTTTTTCTCTTTTTTTCTTTAGCGTGCTAAGGCGCAGCGTTATGCGTGGAGCTCTGTGCCTCGCTGCGCTGCAGAGGCGCCTGAAGTCTCACAAAATATGATAAAAGAATGACTCAACGTGGAAACTGCTGCAGCCGCGGGGTTTTCATATAATTATAGTTACAGTTCTGAACGACCTGATTAACCGTGGATGAATCTTCTCTTTGTGCATGAACCAATCCTGTTTGAATCTGAAAGGGCGCAAACAGCCGCTTCCTCAGCATCACCCCCAAGATCTGATCTGATCTCATCCCCCATCGCTCACCTCGGGTCCCCCCTGTCAGCCTCAAGAACAAGTTGAATCCAGGAGAGGGGTTGTGGGTGGTGGGGCACCCTATAGTGCTTCGGTGGTATTCTCTGAGAGTGCGCTGGAGGTGGTGAAGGGTTGCCAATCACTGGAGATGTGCAGATGTGCAACCTTTTATTAATAGCCGAACACAAGGCAGTGCTGAAGCTGCAACCCAGAGCTAACTTTAATGGGTTGTTCTGTTGACAGTGATGTATTTTATACAGAATTTGCACCCTCTATGCTTGGCTAAAGGCATGTAACCAAGGGCTAGAGTTTGTTGTCAGGGTTCATAAAATGAGTAAATACCTGACACATAAAGAAACCCTGGTTTTAATACTAGTTTCCATTTTGAGGTGCTCCCAAGGGCCTTTTTGCTGTGCCACAGATTAGCTTTGTGCTGTAGCGCTCCCCCAGGTTCAATTCATGGTGGGGTGCTGCTATGATTACAGCCAAATATGCTATTGTATGCATTCCCTCAGAACTTACAGGCGAGGAGGGAAATGCTCTTCATATCAATGCATAATTATCTCAAAAGTGAGACTCAGCAGAAAAGGGCTTTTAATTTGGCCTCATCCAGGCTTTGAGGTCCCATGAGGTGGATTTTCTGTCTTGTGTTGGGTTTTTCTTGTTGGTGTGTTCTTGAGTGACCGATAACCTACCTGGCTTTAGCAACAAAGCGTGCAACGAAATCTCCCCCAGAGAGAGATTGAGGGGAATATTTTGGGTGTAGATTGTGTAGTTGGCAGGGAGGCTTTTCAACCAGCCTTAGATTTACTTTGCCAAGCTTTGCTTTGCTTATCTTGTCCTCTGAGTTAGTTTAGCAAGTGCAGACTCAGCAAATAAGGCCTCTGCTTTGCCTGATGGGAAGTTATCTTTAATATGTCATGTGCTAGAATGTAAGAAGCTATGAAGAGATACTGTAGCACAGCCTCATTCTCTGTTTAATAATACAGGAGGACTCAGCAGCACACTGTGGATTAGCAAGCCTGAAAAATGCAGACTTCTCTGCATTTCACTGGCAAAAAGGTCAAATAATGAACATGTTGCACTCATTTCACAGAAACTATGATGATCAAAGTGTGTGAAATCTCTTTAGGAGAAATAGGGATGTTTGATCCTGCTTTTCAGACAGACTCCCGAGCAGTCAAAGATTTTACTCTAGCTGCTTCACAGATCTTTCAGACAGGCTACAACAAACAAACATGTGCACTGCTTCCCAAAACAGACCTGTGGTCAAATTCCCCACGGATCTGCGTTGTTCCCCTTTTACGAAAGCTTGTGGGGCAAAATGTGTGCACAGACCGTGGAGCCCAGGTTCCAGCTTCATCCTCCTCCTGGCAGATGCCATCTGCTCACCGAGGGAGGTTTTCCAAGCGTTCCATACAGTAAAGACAGGCGACGTGGGGGACTTGGCTGATGTTTACGGTCTGATGAAGTCCTAAAGCCTTAGAAATGGTTCCTCTTTTTTAGACTGGCAGATGCCAGTGATTTTGTTTCCCTAAACCTGTCTATCTGTTTTTATTATTTTGCATGGTTACAGTCTTTACAGGGACATGTACTGAAAACCTATTTATTCCTTATGATAATGAGTAGTTTGCATTCGGGGAAATGAACTCTATCTTGGGTTAATGGAATTTTTTTCTCCTCGTAACAAGATATCACATAAGCAGACAGTATTTTCTCTTATTGTTCTACTTTTCCTGTTGTATAAGGATCTAAATGTGAAAAAGCAACAGGTACAAAATAAACTATCATTTAGCAGCTTAACGTCAATTATGAATGCAGTGTTTGTTATTTGGCCTCCACTTATCAGACAGATCCTCCCACATAACCATAGTTTTAGTTCTTATTGTATTTCTATTAAGTCATTTATTCCATATTAACGTCAAAATAATAAAAATTATTAACATTGATGAAAAAAGATGCAAACGAGGTATGTTGTGTGTTTCCTGAGTCATCACAAACACAGATTCTTCCTGAAGCGGCATTGTGTGAAATGGAGTGTGAAATGAGTGCACTTAACATCCTTGCAGTGGATTATGCACATTATCTTACACAAGGGTTTGAAACCATTTTACCTTCTGCCATCCCTTAAAATTCACCTCTCCCGAAGTTCTTACAATGTTCCCTAATGTAGATTCAGTGTTTTTCTCAGTCAGTTCATTCTCAGACATCCACACCGAACTACCATGAAATAACTATTGAGGTTTACCTAAAAAACACATTGGTGCATCATTATTGAATCCACAATTGTTCATTGTTGTAAACACAGAAACCCATTCTCAAACTCTTTTTATTTCTCAATTGTTTTTTTTCTCCTGCAAAGTGTAAGCTATTGAGGAAGTGCAATACCTACTTTAACAAACAAATGATGATCTTGCATCTTCTCTTTTATAGAACCTCAACACCATTGCAGATTCAAAGTATTTTCTACTTTTAAGGCCATATTGTTGAAATAAACTGCCAATTACACAGGAATTGTAAATGAGCCAAGTAAGAGTACATAAAAACTGTAAGTATTATTTAAAATAATTAACAACCATGCTTTGCAGAAGTATTCATACCCTTTGAATTATTTCCCTTTCTGTCATGCTATAGCTGCATTTTTTATGGCAAGGAAAACAAAATTTTCAGGTATTTTAGTAAATGAAAATCTGAAATGTGTGGTATTTTGTTGCCCTGAGTAAAATTTGGATATTATTTTATAACTCAACCCTGATTTAAACTTTTCCAAAACCCTTTATCTTAAATATCTGGTGTATTCATCAGTCTTCATGATACCGTATGTTCACTGATGTTGTTTATCTCTAATAGATACAATATCTGCTGTTATACTGTGATGAAATTACACACAAGTGGACTATTTATTCATTAGGTGACTTCTGAATGCAATCGGTGGGTACGGGATTTCATTTATAGGTGAACTTTAAAATGGCTGAATGCAAAAGGACATTGCAATTTCGAGAGTTTCACTGAGTAAAAAAATCGATGACTAGTTTCTTTTCATTTCACTTCACAATTATGCATTACGCTCTGCAGGTCTATCATATTAAATCCAATAATATTCATTCAAGTCTGTGGTTGTAACATGGTAAAATCTGAAATATTTCAAGGAGTATGACTCCTTTTTGGAAGGCACGGTATTAACTTGTAATTTCTCATGCTGATTTTGTCCCTGTGACTAATAGCTGGTTATTATTTATACAGCTGGAGCTGCTGGAGGTTGAAGTATTGGCTTGAACTACTTGATATGCAGTTTTATTCACAGGGACACTTCTGTTTCTCATTTCCTCTGTTATTAGGAATTCCCTGAATAATTCTCTAACCATCACAGACAGAAAGAAAAAAAGTAGACCTGAGATACATTTCATTTTCATTTAACTTTTTGATTTTTAATCCCAATCAAATCCTAATGATGATTAGCTGAATATTTACTGAAATCAACAAATATGTGTGATTTAAGTAAAAAGCTGCTATTTAATGCAGCTGTGTCAATGAAGAACTCATTGAAACAATTAAATTTTGACTGTCAGTTTACAACAAAGGTCTTTTTCCAATCAAATAGTATCTATTCTTTTGATTTTTGAATAATCTTGAAGAGAAATTGCACACTTTTGCAAGTGAAGGTGCATTTTTTTTAACTATCAAGTACAATAAATTTAAAATATTTTTACAAATGTATCTTTCTTTTAGTGCCTTCTATTTTAGTGCCATACATAGCTAAATAAACTTTGTTACCTTCTACTACCTGTGATGAAACGAATGATTCAACTTTGAAATTCCTGCACTGCACCAACAGCCTGCAAAAAGCAAATAAAAAGTAAAGGCATATACTTGTTTTTTTTTTGCGTCAATATTTTATGAAAATCTGTCTGAGGATTTGTATTTATTTATTAATTTTTTTTTTTTGCCAAAAGAGGTACCACTCTTTGCACCAATGTTATTCACATATACAGGCAGCAGTAGCCCCCATCACAGAGTAGAAATGGATATCACTTTCAATTGTACTTTTTCCAGTGTAAGTGGCCTCAGCGGGCCACAATGGTGCAAGAAAAATACTGCATTTTGAGTAAAAAGGACAGCCAAGATCACTGCTACAACCGCATTTTCAAAAAATGGTGCAATAGGTAGCTGCATTCATTGCCCACAGGTCTAGATTTGCTGGAAATGAGTGGAACATGCTCACTTTTCCCCCTGTGAGGGAGCTACAAGGAAACATCATGCTGGAAACTCTACAAACTCTGCAGCAGGGGAAGATGAAACGGAGGGACAGTAAATGGAAACGTCCCCGTTTCTGGTGGTCTATCATACTGGACTGTATGAGGAAAAATAAAGTTTAACATTTATGTCTGCTTATACAAGTGTGCCTAAAAAAGTAATAATTCAAGTTTTTTTTATTAGGTAATTCAGTTGTAAAAACTTATATTGCATAGATTTATAAATATAGACTGATATATTTCATATGTGTATTTCTGGTAATTTAGACGATTATGGTTTACAGCAAATCCACAATTAAATTTCATTGAATGCTACATAAGGAATGTAAAGGAGTATTTTTAATATAGAATTAAAAGATTACTAAAAGTACATCCATGTATTGTACAGTGGACTTAGTAGTTCTTTTTCTAGGCTTTTCTTTTTTTTTTTTTGCACTAATTACTGCATCAGTGAATTATGGCAGGGAGCCAGACATTTCTGGTGGTCTGGCGAGAGGTGGGGTACGTAGGTAGTAAATCCATCTGAGGACAACTGTACGTGTGTATTCTGTTATTTATTAAATACTTCTGAACTATGCATGATGAAACAGTGGCAGCACAGCTCAAATACAAGATTTTTCTAAAGAGACTGTTGATACCAGAAGGGTACACATTTTGCACTCTTTTCAGATTGAGTATTTTTTTCCCTCCGTTTTTCTTTTGTCATCCCAAATTTAAACACTTTTAAAAAGCTTTAGTCACTCTCTTAGATATAATATTTTGTAAAATAAATAAATAAATAAATGGACTGTCTATTTTAGACATGGATTCCAAAAACAATGTGGCAGCTTAGTAGTTAACATGCAGAAAGGGTTCAAATGTCAGACTGGATGCCGGATTAATTGGTGACTCAAGATTGTTCTGTGGTGTGAATGTGAATGTGCATGGAAAAACAGAGATTTTGTTATTGTAGTGTGAGCACTTTGGTGTCATTCCGGGATCAAAACATGATGAAAAGCTAGATAATATGCAGTGTTGGTATTCACAGCAGTAATAGCATGCAAGAAACCTCAATTTTTCTTTTATTCTCACTTTGCCAGATTAATGAATCTTGCCTCAAGCATACCCTGCAAAAACTATAGGTATCTCACCACTGTGAAGGGATAATGACACACTCTGCTCTGTGAAATAATGGCTTTTATACATTCTGATGTTAAACTGTGCTTCAGTTTCCTCATGTAATTAATCCTTACAGGTCTTTTCCCCAGCCCATTTTCCATTGTGAGTGTGTCTTTGTTGGACAAAAAAAAAAATCTCTAAAATATTTGAAACTACAGTTTCAGGAATTATTCTCCATGTGACATATTTTCACTATCTGAAACACATTAAAACATTACTGGAGGTTTTCATTTGATTGTTGTTTTAACTACAGGGTTCCAACATATAACAACGAACAAGACTGAAAAGCATCTATATGTTACTTTTCATTGTTAACCTTAGTCTTGCTTCATTCTCTTTGTTGAAGCCTCCAGACCACCCATTTTCTCTGCTTTTTTCCTATTTCCATGTTTAAACAAGTAAATCTCATGACATAAACACATGGAGTCATCCACAGAACTAAAGGTTGTATATTAATGAGCAACAAACAAATTTAGTCTTTCCTTTACACAAAATCATGGCTGCAACAAACAAAGCAGCTGCAGACTTTTGTGCTAAGCCTATTTTAGTCTTCTTCCTTTTCTACCAAAAGAATGACATTCACAATGATGCCAGAGATGAGAGGCTTGGCTGAGAATGAGAGATGTGTCACTGGTGATATTACCTTTAGCTGTTGCATCCTATTTTCCCAAACTATCACCTGTAATTTCTTTTCCTGCTATTCCTGCACGGTTGTGTAATGTTTGCTGATTTCAGTGTTTCCCCTGTGATGCATTTGCATAATGAAATAATAGAAAAGAAGCCAACACATACTCCTTGTTCAAGAACCATATGTGTAACCACAGACAGAAAGATGGATGGATGGGTGGTGCTTTCCACCTATGAATGTGGGTGAGAACTGTGTAATTTGAAGTGCACTCTGCATGTTCTGTTCGTGCTCATTTTGAATCAAAAGCTCCTCTGAAATAATCATCTTTAAATGCACCCTATCATTTTTCCTCAGTTCTTGTAATAATAGTGATACATACTGTTCCCACTTATTTATCATATCTCTTTTGTTACAGCTAGAGTTCCAGTTTGCTCTGCTAGTAACTTAACATCAGGTCGAAAGGGAGTATTTCACTGTTTTGTTGCTTGGTTGTTTCTCTATTTTCACCCAACAGTGAGAGTAAATGTCGATATTCTTGTAGCTGAGGAGACCTTAACCCACTGAAGGTCAGAAAACACCAGATTTTCTGCTGATAGTAATTTATCTAGGATATGTGCTGTATGTTTTTATTTATTTATTTATTTTATTTTATTTTTTTTTTTACATGTGTTTGGGGGGAGAGCAGTAAATTAAGGGCACAGCTTTAGAAAAAAAAAAAAACCAAGCAAAATATACTTATTGACATAAAACATAAAAAAAAATGATCTGGGAACATTTTTTAAAAGACCAGTAGATATACGCAGTGCTTACAAATGAACTGTGCTTTTCAAATATAACAAATAGGTTTATAGCTTAATATATGAAGTAAAACTTTTTCTATCTGTTCTTGAATTATATTTCTTGTCATTGGCATTTTAATTTAGTATAAGGTAACAGCACTCATTAGAAAGTCCTCCATTGTATACATTGTTTCCTGTGAAGTTGGGAAAAAAATTGCTATAAATGTGATTTATTCCTGGCAGATGGAGTGTACAGTGGTGTAAAAAAGTGTTTGCACCCTTCCTGATTTTTTTGCATGTTTGTCAAACTTATGTGTTTCAAATTTAAATATTAGTCAAAGACAACACAAGTACCAGTAATCATAAAATAAAGTTTTCAAAAAAGGGACTTAAAATCACAAATCTACATGGTTTTGAAGCGTGAAAAAGCCATTATCCCCAAAACCGTATGTATAGTTTAGACACCCTAAGCAGCAACAATTGCTATCAAACGTTTGCAATAACAAGAAATAAAAGCTTGAGGTATTTTGTAAGTGTAATGAATCTATATAATATCTGGGATCACTTTCTAAAATGAGGGGCAACAAATTTTGAACTTTTTTATGATATTAAAATGTTTTAGATGCACCTTTATGAAATTGCAAGGACTGACTGAAGTAATGCTGAATAAAAAGTCGCCTTCAGCTTTTAAATTTGTATTACATTCACATTCTGACCTCAGAACTTCCAATTTTCAAGCTAAAGAAAAACCTTCAACACTTTCTGAGCTCTGAATACAGACTGGACATGTTTGAAGGCTTTTTTCACCAACTCTTCAGTTTTAATTTTGATGACATAAAATATTTTGACAAGTACAGTGCAACCTGTACTTGTCAACAAAAGCTTTAGTGTTTGAATGCATAAAAAGGCAGCGTTACTCAATTATATTGCTAATAGTTAGCCCATTCACTGAGTGCAAATATTTATAAATCTGCCTTCATCTTTGAATTGGAAATAGAAGTTTGAGTGGAAAGTGCTAAAAGAAAAAAAAATGCAGCAAAATACTTAAAAATTTTTAGTATTGTAAGTATAATGTTTATTTGTAAACACTTGCCATCATTGACAGATGAGTTTGGTGAACAGATCTGTTGTGATCATATTTTTCTGAAATGTCATTGAGACATACAGTTCAGAAAAATTTTAACTGTACTGCTAAGGTTGCAACCAGAGTTGTGTGTTTCAGCAATGTCATTAAAACATCCAATATTTTAATGACATTTCTCTTCACCCCTCCAGCACACTTCATCCTAAGGATGGAAATGACTCGGCCTAAGATCATTAAAGCTATATGCTCCAACATAGCATGAAAAATGTCAGTTTTCACTCTGCATTATAATTGGCTATTATAATACAGTAACTATTTCACAAAAATCCCATGATATGTGGTTAAAATGCTGCTTTTATTCTAGTTATTGTTTTCATGAGTAATCTACTTCTCAAGTGGCAACGTCCCTCGAGGATTTGTGATGAAGGTACCTTCTGCGCACAGCGATGTCAGGGAGGCTCATGCAGTAAAATATGTGCTCCAATTTGTTTTTTTTGGTATAATGGAAAAATATCTTTGTTATTCTTCCACTTTTGAGCTTAACTTGAGGCTGGCCATTAAGCAACCTGCTTATTGAGTGGATTTCAGTTCAGATGGGTAATTGCAATTAGCGATGAAGCTGTGCTGATGCATTGCTTTTAGCATCATTTTCCAAAAACCCATGAAAAAAAAGCACAGGTCTGATGGAGGTAGATGTGGATTTTAGGTTGTTTTCTGGACTCCTGCTGTAGAAATCGAGATCACTTTGCAGCCATCACTTTTCAACATGGGTGTTGATAAAGTGGCTGCAATTATTGACTCAGACATGTGCATTGCAAATGGAACCCTGGGCTTTTACATGGGGACAGCACAGGTTCTCATACACTCTGCTGGCTGGAAGGAAGGCGCTTGACTCAAAAAATGCCTTGGCTCAGAAATAGATTGCTGGGGTTGCTCTGATGAGATTAGTGTGTTGCAAGTTTGGGAGAATTGACAGCATGTAGATGGGGCTCTATGGCGGTTATAAGGCTGATATACCCTAAAATTAGCATCTCTGGGCACTAAGGCGAAGCCTGAATCCTCTGATGGCCTGTGGTGATTCATTTAACTTTGCAACGGCTGATTAAACTGTCTCTGCCACCCTTTTAACAGAGCATGACGGGATGACACTTTGACATATGGAACCTGCTTCATTTTGAATTTGCACTTCGCCGTTTAGAGCTATCAGTGGCACCTGTGTATGAAAGTAAAACTTGTAATCACCGGCGCAGATGTGCAAGCAGCCCCACAAAGGCGAACTGGCGGGATTCAATTTAAGGGATGATCTTACTCAGCTGGAACTTGTAAACTGCAATTCTGTTTTGTGATTGTGTCTGTAAATGAATTTGAACATGTCACCCGCACATTCATTCTTCTTCAAGCTTTCTTTCAGCTTCCATAGTGTGAAAACAAACAACGTTGGAGAAAAGTGAAGGAACAAACGTGTTAAAATAATGTACAGCAGTTGTATTTTTGTCATCTTACCAAATAGGTAGCTTTATCAGACTTATCTCTAGGTACACGAGAATGTTTTCTGAACCGTGGTCTTTCAATCTTCAGCACGTGGCTAACATTAACAAGACGTTCCAAAAATAAAATGAAAACACCACATCTCCAACTAACTGTGGCATTTGTACACTCTAAAGACAGAATGTTATTTATTGAGTTGTGTGAATCTCTGTCTTGACCCATCCACTTGCTCTTTGCATGTAGAGCTAAACAACCATATGCTACAGAGAGGCATGCATGCACAGTTACAGGTCAGAACAAGAAAAAACATTCATCCTCAGACTGAAAACAATTATTACAACATGCTACATGTTGAACTCATTTCATGTGACGACAAACATGCAAATCACAAATGCACGCACTGCTAAAGGGGGTAGATGCATGGAGAGAGAACTAAATGAGAGCTCTTCTGAGATCCCTTTAGTCTAGCGTGGGTGTTTTGTCTTCCCTGCGAGGGATCCTCGTTGTTTTGCGGAGGCAGGTTCAGTTTTGAGATTAATGAAAAGCTCCATCTTAGTCATGAAAAGAGCATTTTCACAATCTATTTAACATTGTGCATACCAAGGGCTCACATTAGGCGCTGTTGACTTATGCTTGCCTACAGCAGTGTTTTCTGATGCATTCATCGCCACTGCTGAGATCTTCTGTGGGTAAGCCGCCCCCCTCCAGACGTGCCCATTGAGTCTTTTTGCATTCCTCATGTTCACTGTCGGGAAACTCATTCGTCAGAGCAGAGATGAAATATGGCAAACAACTGGAAGTCAGAAGGACTCATTGAATATAGTGAGCATAATAAAGCTTCCTGAGGACTGAGTAAATTATTGTCCAAAGAAACAGAGGCTTCACTAGCTCACAGCATGGTTTCAGCATGTTTAGCCAAACTCTTTAAGGTCAAACCCAGAATTCTGTGAGAGCACTGAGAGTGGTAGCAGGTCAAAAGTTTATAATGCAGGATGTTTCAGTGTCAGTGCTTACACCAAGCTGACAGAAACTGAAATGATGTAATAGGCTGCAGTGGACAAGTCAAAGAAGAAAATACCAAAAGAGCTGGATGCTATTTCAGTTGCTGCCTCTGGTGAATTATTCAGAGAAAATGGTTGTAATTACACTGAATCTAAAGTAAGGGCAATTAGATTGTGGTGTGTCTAAATCAGAGCATGGATCACAGGATGTGTTGAATTTAGAAGCATTCTAGGAATTGGTACACATTTTCACTGCTTCTGTCCCCCTGGCCTCCTGCCTTGCTGAAGCTTTGTCAGCATTCCCCCCGACCCCCATGGTCGTCGGGCTGGTCATCTCTGAGCTCTTTAGAAGGATTCGTAGGGCCCCTTCGAGCCACAGCCTCTGCCTCTCTGCCACCAACACCCTCTGCCCAGCTTGCCCATGCAGCCCTCTAAGCACTTGCAACTTCTCGGGATGTCAGTTGGCATTACAGTAACCCCCCCCTTATGCCTGTGATCAGGGTTCAACCAGGCAGAGGAACTGGGGCAAAGCAAAAGGCACTCGCTCATGAAGCCAAGCAGAAACCAGGCATCCCTTCCACAATGACCTTTTGCGGATTTTTAAGAATTGTGATGAAATGTAGTAGGCGATGAGTGACGGTGAAAGGAACGCTCAGATTTATCTGTTGGTGTAAACACAGAGTGGCTTCCACAGCAAAACGGGGGACAGCTCAGGACTCCAGTTCACGTTTTTAGTTGGAAGACAACTGGCGGGTCCATTCAGAGGCCGTACTCTCTGGTCCTGTCCAGGTTGGTTTGTATGTCAGGCTAAAATGGCAGAACTGCAAACTCTACTTGACAGCACAAGCTCCCCGTAGGGAGACTAAGTGGCGTCAACCTGTGGTAGTCACACACTGTTGCTGACAAGGTGATGATGAACACCTTTCATTAAAAGGCAAGACCTGTAGGCTTCTTAATGCCAGCAGAAAAAAGACAAGGAAGCTGGGAAAAGAAAGTTATGAGGTCCAATATCTGTATGTTTTCCCCCACCAGGAATTCTTTGCATGTCATCATCCTGCATGTTTAAAAAATTCAAAGGACATACAATCATAAGGAGGGAAAAACTTTCATCTTGGATTTGAGTACTCCAGTGAAAATGACTGAATGTCACAAGCTGCCAACAGAGATACAGATGCTGAAATAAAAATATGGTATGTAGATTTATTTTGCTTAAGGGAATAAAGGACCAAAAAGGAAGTGGCAGGTACCTGTTTATGGTTCACTATGTAGAAATTGTGACTTGAGAAGCTATAAAACTGCCAAAGCAATACTTTCTGATTTGAGAATGCTTTGAAGGGATTGAGCTAGATAAAACTTTGCAGACAACAGTTTTGCATTAAGAGAATTGTTTTGCAGTTGATTAGACCATATTTTCTTTTTTTAATTTCAGTGGATCTTCTTTTGGATGAATTCAGTTTGAACAAACAGGGTTGATCAATGTGTTTTTCTACCTTAATGAGGGCCTCTGGTGTGAAGACAGGTATAACAGGTACAATTTTAAATTGTGTCTTCTTGGGCTTCCAAATGTAAGGTGAAGCCCCCATTACATTCTGAATGAATATTTCATGCTGTAGTTCAGATAGTGATGGTTTTTATTATTACAATGTCACGCTATGAATATTTTTTGACAGATGTTTCAGATTCTGTTAGAGGGTTCAGGAGTCACACTGTGTGCCATGAAAGTGCATCACAGCCTGAATTTAAACAAAGGCTCATCACAGACAAAAGAAGAATGTTGAACCAGCTATAAAAGTTTCATTGTCAATCCAAAATATGCTAAGGAAACAATATTGATTGTGGAAACAGTTAAAAAAAACAACAAAGAGCTACTCATGCAACTGCAAGTCAAAGCAAAGCAACAACCATTATAAGCAAAGCGGAGCCTGCTGTGTGGTCAGGAAGATTAAAATCTCCATTTCCATTGATTGTTTAAAAAGGGAAGATATGAAGCTTATGTTCCATTAAGGTGGGATGTAAATTATGGCATTAGGAGCAATAAACCAGCTTGGCTCTTTCAGTAAACATCACTACCTGAAGAATCTCTGCCGGTAGAAGGCACAAATTACTATAGGCATAACAAGCAGGTTTTAACCCTCTTATGTTAAAATAGCTCAGAACCATCTCCATAACAACAAGATTCACCAAGAAAGGAAGTTCTACGATTAACCTTTAGTTTTCTTTTTTAGTCACAGAGCCTTTTCATACCCTCAAATTTTATTTCAGTATTTCAGGCCATCAGGCTGTAGAATTTGTTTTGCTACCTCTGGATAGCTGCAGGCTCGTGTAAATGCAGGATGATGATGACGCTGCATGTTATTCCCAGTTTAACACTAGAGAACTGCTTCTGCTCTCACCGCCTCAGTGACCACACCTTCTAAATCCTGCCTGGTATTTCACAGGCTACAAAGGTGCACCGTAAATAAAAAGGCAAGTGGAGGAAACAACTTGTTTATAAAATAAATTGCAGATTTTTTCCCAAGTATATGCTATCATATTGTGCCCAGTGGTGTGGTGGTACAGCAAGTGCCTCATATGTGGAGGCTATGAGTTGTCAGTGTAGGCATCCAGGGTTCAATTTCTGACATTGAAACCTTTGTTGCATGTCTTCCCCGCTTCTCTCTCTGCCCACTTCCAGTTGTAAATACTGCAAAAGAGGCCACTAATGCCACAAAGGCTTTTAAAAAAATATATGAATAATAGAAATTCTAGTCTTTCCCTCATGAGTCGTGATTGAATGAAGCTATTTATTATCAAACAACTGTGTTTGCTCTGTTTGAGTAGAAGGAGTCATAGACGTTGAAACACAGTATTAAGCACCAGACTGTGTAAACATTTGATCACGGTTATTTGGATAGTTTCTGTTGTCATTATGATTCAAAAGACTCACCCAACCAATAACCATGAGTGAAAGAATGTTTTCCCTCTTATTATTTTTATTCTCGGATAAAAGTAATTAAGTAAAGTGTATTTATAAAGTACCTTTCACAGAAACAAAGTCTCAAAGCTTTGTGCAACAGAAATCACACTGATATTATTAATAATGTAAAAACAAGTATGAAAAAGCCCATAGAATAAACAAGCTCAAACATTTAGAAATTAAAATATATTCAACAACTGCAGCTGAATTTTATTTATAGCTTATTAGATTTGCTAAATTGATGATAAGAGTGTACCACTAAGACTAGAAGCCTATTATTATTGTTATTGTTAGTAGTAGTAGTAGTATGAGGATTAATTGTACAGAACACACGTCATGTTAAAGTTATGAAGAGGTTAATTTTGCTTTTATTCATTCATCACAGATAAATTGTGTTTTAACAAAGGTATATACATTTTGTGCAACCACATGTTGTTTAAGTTAATGACATCTTTAATGATGCCTTTTTGTGACTCAGTTTTGTCACAACTGATTCAAAGATATTGGTCTTGCTGATTTGTACTTAGTAAGATAATGTGTATTTGAAAAAAAGAAAAGAAGATGTTTCAGCTCCTAGTTGCATTTCCAAAAGATGTTTTGTTTGCTCATGATTAATTTGTGCAGACTAATGCTTTTTCCATACAGACGTAATTAGCACACAGAGTTTTCGACATACAATTTTTTAAAATAAAACATACATAATTAAAATATACTGTGATGGACTGTAGACCTGTCTGGGGTGTACTCCACCTCAGAGATAGCCCCTAGCAAGGACAGATGGGTATAGACAATGAATGGATGGATAGAATGTTGTTATCATTTGCTGTCAGAATCCAACTTCTTAATTAAATTAAAATAATGTTTAATGTACATCAACCAGGGATATTAATCATTTTGAGCTTAACTGTATGTGTCTGTTGTTCTCATCAGATCAATACATTTCTGACTCACGAAAAAGCCGTAGCTCTTTTGAAGTCATTGGCATGCAGCCTACTTCCAGTCCAGACAAAAGTTAATGCTCGTATGCCTTTGTTCAGGTGTTGCAGCCATTAAAATGTATTTGTAAAGAAGTAAAAACTTCATCTTTTGTTGAAAATCATTTACTGCTTTTGAATATCTGTTTTCAAAGCTGTTATTCAGGATACAGAGTAGTCATTTTCATGCTCTTTGCTGACATACTTTTACAAATTAGCAGCAAATCTTTACAATCTCTCACTGAGCTAATATACCTTTCTTTTTTTTACTGATTTAATAACACCTGTTCATGAATTTGTACACTCTCCCTCATTTATGCATTTTGAATGCACTCAGATTCTTTGTTTATTGTTCTGAGCAGGAACAGCTTAGTTTTAGTTAAATATTAACTCTCATCACAGTGGAGTAGAGCTGTAGGAACTTTGAAAAATCAAACAAATTTCCAGTTTAATTATTGGTAACAAGATACAGCAATTCTCCAAGCAGATTTATGTACATATATATGACTGTGAAATGAGCAGAAAGCATCACCTTGGCTTTATGGTTTATTTATTGTTAATTTATTTTATATGCTCCCAGTTTAGTGGGCAATAGAGAAGTCCACATCCTTCTGTGGGAAGATGCTGTAAACATCAGATTAATGCTCACAAACCCATTAAGACCCTATTGCATAAAACAAAAATATTGCTACAAATGAGAAAAATGTGAAAATTGAAAGAAAAAAAATTATGATCTTTCACCTGATTTAGTTTTGCCCAAGAAAACACATTAGATATATTATTTGGTGCCATGAGCTATGTCTCTTTATAAATATTTTTTCTTGCAGAAAATGACTTGTTGTATTTGCATCAAGAAGACAGAGAAAAAAAATCTCATTAGCAATCGAGCTTAATGTGCTACAAAATTGTCAGTGACATCCCTCTCTTCTACCCCCGAAGACTTGTTACAGTGCTCAAGGCAGCCTGTGAAGGAATGGCAGTGTAAACTGATGTTAGGATTGTGACATGAATGCAGACAGGGAGGAACCATTCTCTTCTGGAAGACATCTTTCTTATTTAACAATGTCTCCTCCTTTTTAAATTCAGATTATCCTGCTTGAGATTGCATTGTTGTGTTGTCATCCTCAGCGTCACATAGCAATTACACTTGTAAAGACCTCAGATAGTCTGTGCAGTTAAGACAGGTGCACATTATTGCCGCTTGTTATGTGTCAGGAAGTTCTGATATGTAGATTTACTTGTTTGAGATGCAGCAAATGTAAAGTGTCTTGCAAAAGGATTCAAGCCATTTTAACTGTTTAATATTGTTACATGTTACAACCACAAACTTGAACTTGGTTGGGAAGCTATGACGCAAACCAACACCTGATGTACAACGGACGTTCAAGGAATACAAGAAAAAGTTTAAAAATGTTACATATAGAATTTCTGAAAAGTGTGGCAAGCATTTGTATTCAATTGTGTGTGCAATTCTTTGCACATCTGTAGAAACTTCATTTGCAAACAGTAGTGTTGAAATGAAGATTGCCAGTTAAAATTGTGGAGTCCTAGTTACCTTAAATACATTAAACATTATTTAAAAGATTTTCAGGAACTACACAACCCCCCAAAGCAATCTTTTGTTAAGCTAATTGGTAAAAGATGGCCCACACTTTAAATTTGCTTCTAAAACTTTATAGTGCAAGCACGTTCAGGTTTGTACTGCAACCTGCAATATTTACAAACTTTTGTACTAAGCTTGAATCAAAGCCTGATCTAAGTGAAATGATCATAATTCATGAAATAATTAAGAGATGATCTGTCAAGGATTGATATAAATGTATAATGTTAAAGGAAAAGTAGAGATACTGCTATTAGTTTTGGTTTTGTGGTATGGAGAGGCAGGTAAAATGAGTGAAGAAAAGAGCTGTCCAGCCCACACACTGACCGCACATTTCACGACGAACGGCCTCCACCACCTGCAGCTTTGGAAGAAGTCTTCACACTGCCAACATCTGCTGTAGATCTCAAAGGAGCTGTGGGCTGCAGACTGCTCCTTTTTACTGTGGAGGTTTGGCTTTGATCTGCTTCGAAGTTTGACAGATAGAAGGAGCTCTGCCTGTGCAAGCTTCAAAAATGAAAATCCACACTGCATAATTTCAAGAAAATGGCTCAAAAGCTGCATTTTGAGGTAAAGGAGCAGGTGTTTGTGCTCCTGAGAAGCAGCAAAATGTAATTAACCATGTATTAAAAATGACTCCTTACATGCATCATGATGACATGCAGGTGCTGTATATATCAAGGTTCTGCAGGGAGTCGATCTGTGAACTATACCACAGAGATTTTCACCATATTTAGAACCAGTTCAACGGTGAACACAAAAAACTATCGCTTCTGCTTAAAGAGAACTTAAAGAGAACAACACCTCTGAGTTATTGAAGAAGGAAACAGAAATCTATTGTACAGGTCATTGCAATGCAAACTGTGTTTAACATAACAAGAAAAATACACTGCAATGCTCAAATGATATAAAACCACTTAAAGTTGCAAGGATGCATATAAACAACACAAGAAAGTAATAAATTGAATATACATATCAATAGGGCTATTACAATATGACTGTAATTTCTGACAAAGTAGTGCTTTACCACCAGGCAAGAAAAGTTTGTATCCAAACTGTAACTCAGGGTAAAAACTGCCCTTTATCCCGCCTTTGGTGCTCCATTGGTTAGAGTGACAGTCAGTTACACAGTGCATTCAGCCAATCACTGCATCTGCAGTGGTTAATCAGGCCTGCTCCAGCTTTCCCAGTCAGGTATGAGGGGGAGAGCTGGAGACAAAGGAGCCACAGGTTTGTTCTTCCAAACAATTAGTTTATCTCTTTGTTTATTATGCACTTTTAAAACTCATAATATAAAAAATCATGTAGATCTGAATTCCCAGTGAGCTTGGAGCCATGAAGTTGTCATGCACTGAACTATATATGGAATTGGTGAGTAGTGAACACAATGTTGTTTTGTTTGTTTAGCAGCATGTTGGTAGTGGTAGCCAATGCTAATTGTTTATCAATTGTCACATGATCTAACTTCTTAAATTCAATATATGTGTTTAAGATAATGAGATAAATGCTGATATCTTTATTTTGTCTGAAAGACTGGATTGTGGATATAATTGCATTTATTTCTGTATATAATAACTGAAACAAGTCTAGTTAGCTAGCAGGCTGGTCATTTATTGGTCTTGTTTATTTCAATACAGGCCAGGTGATCCTTTTTAGGGTTAAAGCACAGGTGTCAAACTCCAGTCCTCAAGGGCTGGTGCCCTGCAACTTTTAGACGTGCCTCTGCAGCATCACACCTGAATAGAATAATCAGGTCATTAAGGCTCTGGAAAACTGAGCTACAGAAGGAGGAGGTAATCAAGCCATTTCATTCCAGTGTTTTGTACCCATGGCACATCTAAAAACTGCAGGACAGCGGCCCTCGAGGACTGGAGTTTGACACCCCTGGGTTAAAGGATGGCGAGCTTCTGACAACTGGCTGGGGCCAGGAGAACCTGAAATTGACTCCATACTGATCTGGTAGGAGGCTAACGATCGGTAACATTTCCCCCTCCATCTTATCATACAGACACACAATCCATTATTCTTTTCTTTTCTGGTGGAAACAAATTGCGCTTGGACATTTTTATCTCAAACAACTGGACAATCAAACCATGGACTTTTTAAATAAGTGTAAGTCAGACATTGTGCTGACCGGTGGGGAAATTTAGAACTTTGTGCACATTTATGTGGAAGATCTACTGCAGTACTGTGTGTGTGTGTGTGTGTGTGTATATATATATATACAGTATATATATATAGTATTCTTTTTTGGAGGGTTCTATGTATGTTTGTGTCTTGTGGTGATCATTTTAATTTTCCCTTCTATAATACATGGTATTGAAAGCAGTTATTCTTTTGTATTGTTTTTATTGATGACTGACAACAGCTCCAGTAGATGAACTTAGTCTTCTGATATTATGTGCCATCTAGTCCCTTAGTACATTAAGTAGAGCTACAAAACCAAGGAAAAAAAAAAGATTTATGGTCCGACAACGAGTAGCTATTCTATATTTGAACTACATTGTTGTAACAAAATGCTGATAATGGTATGTGTAAGTCAAAGCTAATAAACCCTGTTTTACATCTTATAAATGGCTGAAGTTTCCAAAGAATACTGGTAAAACATAAACACTTTAGAAGATGAAGTAGAGAAAAGTGAAGAGTATTGCTCTAAAAATAAAAAGTTATCTGAGAAACGCTGCTGTTCAGTGTGACAAAAAGTTATAATTAAAAACTACTCAGGGCAATTCTTCGATTCAACATTGATTGAAGAAAATAACACTTGATGATCCAAATGCATTCTCCATCTTTCTTTTCCCTGTTTTAGAACTGACTGGTACAAGGTATAATCTGGCAGGTTGTTACTCCAGCGAAGGTTTTATTGCTTAAATTGCCCTATTTGGTTGTTTGGGTGGATTTGTAGTGCCCATGTCAGCTGAAGTTAACAACGCCCAGAAAGCCCAGGGATGGAGCTCATTAAGTTGGTTGTGCCAGAAGTCCTATCTTGTATTTATTGGCTGATCTTTGATGGTGTTTTGTCCTTATTGTGCTTGTTATCTACAGTACACTGAATGTGTGGATTTGTTTATTTGCTTGAATAAAGACTTACTTTGATAAACTGAACAATACAAAGATTTCATATATGCATTTATTTACTGTAGTTTAATGTTAATATTTATTTTCATGTTTATTCCTCTTCTTATTTGCTAGCTGCTGATTAGGTCTACAGCTATAATATAATTTCACATAAATTGGCTGTTTTCTAGATTTATTTTTGTTAATGGCTCCATTCGGACAGGCATGTTTCTGCTGTCTGAGCAGATTATTTCAGGACTGTGCTTGGCTGAGAAATTATATCAATTTCATGCTGTTGTTATTTGGTTTTTGCATGTGATTAAAATATGAGACTCTGCTCTTGGTTTGCAATATATTTAATTGAACCAAAAATCATTTATCAAGTTAACGAGTGGACACTGGTAATCAGAAATTTCATTCCAGTGCAGCAACAGAAAAAAATAAAAATAATACAGCATTAACTTGGTGGATTTTTTTTTTCTCTCCAGCCAAGTGAGGTAATCTGCAGCCAATGCTGATTATCTCAAAATGCCAACTAGTCAGCTGACTGATTAATTGTTCTGTCTCCATTTACACAAAGTCAGAAAATCTATTCCCAAGGGTCAAGTTGACATTTTCTCTCTTTTTCCCCCCCCCTTTGTCCCAACGTTTCCCCCAAAAATAATTAGATAAATGTCACAGAGTAGAGGCTAAAAGTTTACCTGCATTATTAATCACTTCTCACACTGGATTTGATTTCACAAATTATTTTAATCATTCAAGCTTTAAATCTAGCTATGAAATGCCTGTCTACTGTGAAGAGTAGTGGAAATGTGTATTATAGGTTTGCTGACTCGCAATGTTGAAGTGTAAGAAATTAGAAAGATGTTTGTGGTGAGAAAAATAGATTCTTCTAAATTCTTCAAAGTGGAAACATACAAAAGCTATTTTTTAGTGTTTGTGTGGATTTTATATCGAGAGATGATTAAAAACAATAACATAGAGGACCTCTTCACACATGCCATGCATCAGCACGACGGCAGAGCAGTGTGTTTTTCCACATTTCTCTGGCATTCACCTGACTCCATTTCCATTGATTTTTAAATGTACACTAAAGAAGAAAATGAGATAATTACAGAAAACAAAAACAGGTAAATGCTATAAGTATTGCAGCATTTTCTTGAATAGAATCCAAGAAGCATGAAAATGTAGACATTTTCTTCCAAAAACTAAGGAAAAAATATATCAACTTTTAAAATTACATTTGGATTAGTGTGTCTGGGGCTCTCACTTGGGCCACTTGCATTTTTTTTTCTGATATGAAGAAATCTTCTTTAAGCACATTGGAGAAGCCAATGTTGTTCTCAGAAAGTAGAACTTTTGTCCAGTTGTCATTTTATTGTCTTAAACTGATTTGAAATTTTGGAAATGTAAATTCTGTTGCGACACCTCCAGGCGCTGCAACCATCTTCTGATGTCTATTTATTTCTCATTTTGTACTATTTATTTCTTTATCTTTGTATATTATGAATATACACATAACCTGCATCTTAACTCGAGTCGAGCAAATCTCAATCTTGTTGTAATCTGTTGATGACAATGACAAATAAATCTTATCTTAAATGTTTCCAACAGGGAAACCCAGGGTGTTCCCAGAAAAACAGTCAGACCAATAATTTCTGGGTTTATTCTCAGGCCACCTCTCATTGGGAAAAGTCCAGAAAATCCCCAAGGTGAGTCTGTAGGAAGGCAATATAATCCGGTGGTCAAACTACCATAGCTGATTCTTTTCAAAGCAGGTCACCAGGAGCTCTGCTCTGAGCCCCTTTTTATGATGGAGCTCTCCATACAAAACTTTAATTTCATCTCCTTGGATTTAGGATTTTGTTCATTTGGTCATGATCCATATCTTCGGATCATGACATTGAGAGTCTGAGGTTCCCTTTCGATTTAGCTCTTTCTTCACTATAAAGGAGCGATGCCCGCATTACTGCAGATAAAACCTTTTGGTATTTACCAAAGTCTTTGTTTTGTTCATTGTTGCAATCAAAGTAGCTTTCCTCTTTAAGTCTTTCCCATCATTTGCCAGTTTCTTGGAAGAGGTATGATTTAACACTAAACACACTTTACGTCATACAGCCCCAACTGCAGCTGTCACACAAGCTTTTGATGTTTGTATCGCCACTAATCACATTGTTTTCATTTTCCTGGACCATCCAACAAGCACGAACTGCAGCTTTGAACACATTGTTCTCTCTGATGTCCCCTGGTTTTCCATGTGATGTGGCTTCAAGGGAATGCTGTTGGAAATAGGTCTGCGAGGGGTGCAGGTTTGATAAAACATAATTCCTTAATCCTGACAGACAGTCAGGACCAGCTCAACAGATACAGTAAATCAATCAATGTGTCTGAGAAGTAGCAGCTCTTCGTATCGATTGTGCTCCCCCCTTTCCTCCTCTCCTGTCACCCAATAACACTTGCAAAGACATGCTAGACAGCGTTGGCCTGTGATATAGACTGTCTACTCTGTCAGCCCCTGTAAATTCTATACTTCAGCAGCTGGTATTCTGAAATACAAGGTTAAAAAAAGACGGTATTTGACCCGCAAGACGAAGTACGTTAGGCATCATTACCAAGCGACGCTTGGAGTCAACATGAAGCTTGAGATGGTTCACCTCCTTCTTGCTATCTTTTCACTGGGCCATTAAGCAGGCTCACATGTTTAGCAAGAGCTGTCTTCAGTGCCAGCGGCTTAGGAGACCTAGATATGTTTTAACCTGTGGATTCAACATTTAAACTTGCCCTCTGAGTCATATTCAATCCAGGGCCCCAAGGTGTGCATGTCATGATGGGGAGGAATAGAAAGCTTTACAGGAAAGGAAATTGGTGATGGTGATGAATACCAAGCAGATAGGTGCTTTTTTCCCCTTAAAATTTAATCTTACAGGAGAGACTCTGTGAATAAAGTATAAGACTTGTTAAAGATCAGGGGTGAAATGGGACTTGTGGGAGTGTCTATTTCACATTGTTATTGCAAGATGATGGTCATTGAATCAGCCGGTCAGTGAACGGGAAGTCAACAGTTTTTAATATGCTCTTTTGACTCCCTGATGGTTTTCCCTCATATCATCTACATCCTTTCTAAGCAGCATGCGCCTCCTGCCTCCTCTCCTCCAGGGCAGGAGAATCAGAGCTGGTTCTCGCATTTCAGTCCATTTATCTCCTGCTAGATCCAGCTCAGTGATCTTAGCCCTCCATTAGCTTGCTCCGAAAAGCATCCTGTGCAAGTAAACAGAAATTTTAGGGATGGCTCATTTCTTCTCCCCTTTCCCTGTCATCAACCTTGTCTTCCAAATCACTTATACCATCTTCAAAACAACACATTACATCCACTGCGCCACAAAAGCACAACTCTGGCTTTATGTTATTGAACCCCCGCATGCAAGTCTTAAAATTTCTGTACCCAGCATAGACAGGAAAAAGCTCTGTAGTGCAGATGTCATAAAGCTGAGATTTCATGAGATAAATTACACCCTTGCTTCCTCGGGGGGTTTTTGGTGAAGTGAAATCAAACATCCACAGCCAGCAGTTGGAGAATATGTCTTAGACAGAATTACCACATACTATCTGAGGGCAGCAAATAAATAACAACTGTCGACGGCTGGTTTTTGTGATTTCTTGTAATTAATACGCTTGAGGTTTTAAACGTTCTGACTTTCATTTCCCATCTGCCTTAATGTTCAAAATCCTTTGATTTTAAGGGAAACAAATTAGGATTTTGTTTTGTTTTCTGCTACACTTTTCCAGTTTAACCTCTTGTACTATTTTACAAAATCAATACATCAGTCTAGATGTAATTTCATTAATATAATGAATACAGCTGTTGAGTATTTATTGAATTAGTCGATGCAGATATTTGTTAAAACTCGGTTTCCCTTGTTATAGCCTTTCTTAGAAGGACTTTCTGTGGACTGTGAAAGTCTCATGCTTTGGAGATGGTTTCTTAAGCGAAATAGAAAGCTGGTTAGAGTTAATGAGATAATGGATGGACAATAATACAGGACGATCCTGGAAGAAAACATGTTAGAGGCTGTAAAAGGCTTGAGTACAGGGGAGAGGTTTACCTTGGAGGAGGATAATGACCCTAAACACACAGAGCTACTATGGTATGGTTTAGATCGATGCGTATTCAGGTGTTAGAGTAACACTTAAATCTAAATAATAAAATTTATGTTCACAGTGTCGCATTACTTAATTTGGTCCACCTTAATTAAGAAGAACACAAAGAAAATCTGACTTAAGATGAGAGAAGTTGGTGATAACATTCCCTAAAAGACTTTCAGAAATCAAGGAGCTTAACACATATGTGTTCCATATTTTTAAGATTTTTATTTAGAATTTCTTTGGAAAGTCATAAAACCTTTCCTCTCTACACCTCTCCAAGTCTAAATCTCACAAAACTTTCTGGAGGATAATTATTTTTGTTGTTTTCATTGTTTGAATGTTTTTGACTTCAAACACCTCAAACTGTTAAGACGGTGCTTTGTCTACTTATGTCAAAATTGCTGATTGAATTTTGAAACTAGTAGAATTTTGGGTGCCACAAGGTTCACTGTTATTTTACCTGGCTAGTTCACCATGGCAACTGATGCTGCATGCTGCCCACAAAGAATTATTACTTTGAGTTTCTGACCTAAATTTATTGTAAAAAGTGACACCCTTCCTATGATGGATGAAAGTGTTGATAAAATTTCCACAGAAACGCATCTAGATTCTTTATTCAACTGTTAAGGCAGAAATTCCTCGTCCCACACTGCCAAGTCCAATGTACTGCAGTTTTCGCAATACTCTTAATACCTGAAAATTAATCAGGCTATTAAAACTGGACTGCCTAGGATGTCTATCACACTAAAACCTATTCAAACAATCATTTCTGTGTACAATTAACTATGAAACATTGTCAGACAGTTTAAAAGGCATGTATGCTCTGATAACAAAGACAGCTAGAACTTAAAGTGAATTTAGGTCACCATGTTAAAATTTTCTTGTGATGTTTTAGTATTCAGAAAAGGCCCCAGTGACCTTATTCTCTGTATTGAATAAAATTGCATGCGACTGGTCCTTGTAACGTGAAAGAAGTGTCAAATGATGATCAAACACCTTCTTTATTGGAGCATGTCTGCAGAAGGAAAAAAAAAACAGCTCAACAAAGGAAGCTGATAACAACTGTAGTGATAGCCATTATCTGTGATTGGAATGTAATGTCACGCCAGCCTGGGGATGTCAAAGGTTTTCGCTCTGCTGTCTCTTGAGTTTGACACAACACACAGAATTATTTTTTCACTACCAGTGTTTTTTGCAAGAACTCATCTGGCATTTCTGTCTAGCTTTAATGTTCTGACTACAAGCACCCCATACTTGGCAATCAGAGATAAAAGGCTTAATCTATTAGCTACTGGGGTTTTTTCTCTCAAGATTTTAGCTTAGATCTCTTCCTTATGCTAGTATTTTACAAAACAAACACACACACACACACAACAAACAAGAACAATCTCTATAAAATATGGAGAGCAATTTAGTATGAGACACAAAAAGGCAATTAGCTAATTTGGCTGGCAAGAAATATGCTTTGCCTGTCAAGTTTTCTGGATGGCTCCCATCATTCGTGAGTGAAATAGTTTATTTTGGACGTTGGATGGAAATCTAAGCTAAATACTGGAATCAGTTGCCATTTTAAATGATTACTGTTGGTGTTACAGCACCATGAAAAATTGTTAGCACCCTCATAAATCTCTCCTGTTTTTGCTTTTTTCTCACACTTAAATGTTTCAAACCATCAAGCAGTTTGAATGTTGAAGATAACCTGAGTAAATGTATGTGGTTTTTAAAGGGAAAATATGTCAAAACCAGCCTGTAATTTTTTTTCCAGCAGAAAAGAGCGTGTCTAAGGTCACACCTAAGAACCTGAATCAAGTTTTGTTCTGACTTTTATGAGGCCACTACAAGACATTCTGGATTTTTTATTTTTTTTAGATTTAGAGGTGTTCTTGCTGATGCCTTTGATCACTGTCCTGCTGAATAACCCAAATGCACTTGAACATAAGGTCACAAACTGATGGCTGAACCTTTAGCATCTTCTAGTGAGAAAATAATTCATAGTTCTATTTATTACAGCATGCTACTGGTCATAAAAACAAAGGCCATCAAGACCATCAAACTGCCGCTATACAGAGGTAATGGTACACATTTATATGTGTATCAAAGAGTACAGCATTGTTTAAAGCTGAACTCATTCAGAATGTTTATGTGCAGAACAGAAGCAGAAGGTCCAGTGCATAACTTTAAAACATATCAGGAGTCCAAAACAGTGTGGACTCACTAAAGTCTGCTATTTAGGGAAAATTAAGGTTTCTTATCCAGCTATAGTGATGATGAAGAAATAGAGAAGGACCAAACCAAAGGTTTGTCAGCATTTTTAAATGCTTAAGCTAATTACTTTCCTGAAACAACTTCCATGGGAAGGTTGTTTCATTCCCATTGGTACTGAAGAAAATGAGAAAAGGCCCAATAACTACTGTCTGTAGTAGCATTCATCCATCCTAAAATCCCTACACAATTATACCTGGTTATTCAGGATTAATTGAAAATGATCAATTCAATTTTCAGGAAGTTCTTCACTAGCTGCTCTCTTCAGTTCTAAAACATAAACATACAGTCAGACTATTTTCACAAACTCGAAGAAGGTATTTGTTCAAAGCTGAATGAAGTAAAAAAAAAAAATTGGTTTCTTTTGATTGAAGTGGAAACATATTGAACAGTGACTTTGAAATCCCAATTTAGTAAGTTTCTCAGTTTTAGAAGACCTTTAGTTTCCTATGCCACCTTTGTGGTTCATTGTTGGTATAACATTATTTCTCAGAAATGTTTTTTTTTTTTTTAGCGAACATAGCAAGACAATCATGGACCCTGGCCTTATCTTAAGCAAGTGTGGACTGCAGTGCTATGAATGTTGTCCTGAGTTTTTCTGTGACCTCTTGGAAGAGTTCCTATTAGATCTTAGAGTACTTTGAGAACCTGGTGTGTCCTAGGAAAGTCATGAAGTTCTGACTGTCCCCACTAAGGCAACAGAGCATTAGGAAAACTTTTGATGCTTTCCAGATTGAGAGATGAATGACTTTGACATCCTTTTTTTATTATTTCTCTAGAGCGAGGCACGATGCTGGTCTATTCATTTTTAGCCTAAGTCATGTTATTAGATGGATTCTATTAAGTGTTTTTTTATTCTATAGAATCACAGCCAGGCCAGAAATCAGGCCTGGTTGTGACTAGTGAAACTGAACAAAGAAGGTTGTTAATCATGTTTAATTGAGTTTTAATTAAGTTTAATTTAACAAGGGGGGAAATTACATTTTCAAACAGGTCTAAGGTGGTTTGAATAACTGTTCTTCCATAAGGAAATAATGTTTTTTGTATTTGCTCGGGTTACCTTTCAGACATAAAAATATTCCATAAGCTGGAATATTTAAGTGTGTCAAAAAAGTAGAACAATATATCTGGGAAGAGGGTAATATTTATTTACATCCCTGTATGGTATTTCTTTAAGCAGTTCTGAATGATATATTTTGCCCTATTTATTTTAAAAAGCTCTACCTCCTTGTGTTTAATACAATTCCAGCCAAAAGCGAAATGTTTGCTGAGCAACAGGAGGCGTTTTTACCGCTAATTAATAAATGAGCAAGGGGAAGGAAAATAATTAACGTGCGTGCTCCATACTGATTTCAAACCAATAAGCCAAGGCTTTTAATGTTCAAATCACCTCGCCCCCTCCTGATATATAAATCCCCTTTAAATAGAGAGCTAATGTTACTTTTGCTCCCATTGCTTCAATCTCACCACCAGTTGCTGCGTGAGCTGGATATTAATAAAATTCAGTCAAAAGATGTCCAGCATGTTACTTTTGTTCATTCACACCAGAATAAGAGTTGGTAAAATATCCTAAACATATTACCATATTACCACTGAATATTTCCTGCAAGTGAAAATGTTTAACATGTTTTTTTTGTTTTCAGAGAATATTAAGTCATAAATACAAGTGTACAGAAAAGTGAACTGTGTAAATTTGCTGGAATTGATATTGACATGCTGAATATTGCATTAATATGAACACTACCTATTTTCACAGTGATTGAAAAGATACTTGGGTCAGGAAAAGGTTGTTTCTGTTATTACTGTGGAAAAAGATTTTTGATTAATTGTATCCTGACTCAACCACATTTATACCAGTGCCAACTTTGTAAACAGTACCTCTAATAATTGTTGACGCAGAATAGACTTTTGAACTGAACCGAACTGCAACAGAGGTGAAAGTTTCAGGTAAAATAAGTGAATTGAAACGACCAAAAAACTGCACATGGTCAGATGATTTGTACTGGGCATAACAGATCCTTTATCTAACAGAGCTCATGTACTAAAAACAAACAAAATGTGCATGGGGTGGAGCCTTCATCTTTTCATGTTTTTATTTATTATTATTCTGTTTATTTATTTTATGTATTTAAAATATGACATAAAACCAGTATATGTCTTATTGAAAATAAAGCAGCACAGGATTGTAGAGCATAACACGTAAAAGAACTGGTGTTTTTATCTTCAGTAGTAAGTGGGTGGTAGGTGCCTTGCATAAGTTATTAGTCCAGAATAAGACAAAACATTTGACAAAGTAAAACTTAGAAATTCTAATGAACCTAAAATGAAAGTCTTCCTGACTGTGAAGACAATCACTGGGAGCTGAAAAAAATCATGCATGTTCACGGAGAACAAACAGAGGCCAGGCAGAAATTTGCTGGCTGGGATTTGCACCCAAGACCTTCTTTCTGAAACATTGCTAATTTCTAAAAGAAATATATAGATTTCTTCATGAAAAAAGAAATCTATGTATACTTTTTTTTTTAAAGATCAAGATTATATTTAAACAGTAATGTTGCTAAAAAAGTAGGTCCATGACAGATTGCTGGCTGTGTTTTAAAATGATTGCATTGTGGTTTTCTAATTTTGCTGTTCGAAAAAAAAAGCATTACCCTTCGACCACTTACAAGTTTGATTCAGATTATTGATGGATCTTTTATAGGATAATTCAGCCATTTTACTCTTTCATTAGAAACAAAGTGGCAGTCTCCTCTAAGCTCTCCAGTCCTTGGGTGCAGCTAAGCCCTGCTCTCTCCATTCATTTTCCTTTGGGCAGCAGCACTTCTACCTTCCTATTGATCTGCTGTGCAGCATCAACATGCTGGAGTGTCAATTAGAGAACTCCTCCTGCCCATGTATGAGAAGAGAGCTCCAGCTAAAAGTTTCTCTGGGTTGTTTGCCACGTAGCAAGTCCTCAGGTTTCATCCGCACATATCCCCTTATTCCAGCTGGACCCTTGTTTGTTTTTATAATCCTCTTGCAAAATAGACAGGACAGTAAAATGGTTGGTGTGAAGCTGTGAACTCTCTAATGTAATGTGATAAAAAAACATGCAACCTTGTGAATGTGCAGTGTCAGGTCTGCAGAGGAGCTTTGTCTCCTTCAAAGAGCACATGCTGTAGGCTTTTTTGTTTTCAGGTAAAGTGCATTTGTAAGGGCAAGCAGAATGAATAGATCAGAAAGACACGTTTTTCTGAGTGAAGAGATCCTTCTTGTTGCATTGTTACTCATGGCAACAAAAGTGTAGAGTATTTTTTTGGATCTTCACTGACTTGTTTCTGCATGCTGAAATGCAAGAGATATTTTTAAAGTAGATTTATAACAAGCCATTTCCAAACTGAATTTTGTTTATGAAGGGAGGAGGTTCATGACTCTTGACCAAACTACTGCTTTGGGAGCCGTTTAGAAAAGCAAATCCAAAGGAGTGTAATGTTAAGTTTCATTAGGTTAATTGTTATTTGTGCAAATCAGATTTGATCTTTCACTTACAAGATCTTGTAAAAATAATTGTCCTAAAATTGTCTTATCAACCACCATTTTTGTTACATTTCTGAAACAATAAGAAAAACCATCAGTGTATCACTTAGAGTAGCATAGAACATGAAATAGTTTTATTGCAATTGAATTTCTTGTTTACAGACAAACTCTGTGAAGGGGTTGATTCTGTCTCTTTAACAGTGAATTTCATTTTTAAATTCTTGTGTTTTAGCTTGAAACTTGTCACGATTTCATATACATTGTAGAACTACATTCCAATCACATCAAACTCAAGAAAGAGAGATACTGTATGTCCCAAAGGACACATACTGGTTCATTAAAAAATATTTCATATTTAAAACACGCCTCTTGTAGGTTTATTAGGCAAGCCTCTCATTGTATCCAACCTGGTGGTGAATCCAAAGTGAGAAACAAACAAGTATCTTAATGTCAGTGTTTGACATTAAGATACCTGGCTGTTGTAGCTGAAAACCTGATCAGAGCCAGGGTGGGGATCCAATAAGCTGGGTATATGAAAGCAAACAGTCATTTTTTTATCCAGCTAGGAACTCTTTCCCTGTTCTACTGTGATGATTCTGGTGCTGAAAGCTCACAGATCCAAACTTGTCAGAAATGTTGTAGAAATGTTCAAATGTTGTCATTCTTAAACATTTTCCCCTGAGATGTTTTTGGTAGATTTGTGAACCTTCAGATTAGTACATGCTAAAAAGAGGACTATTTCCTCTTCTTAGTGTTTCAAAAATAATATATTTAAACATTATGGCTGAAAATCAGACTTTAAAAATCTCTTTTGGTCTCACAAGACACTGGTAAACTCATAATACAATCCAACGGATATGACTAGACAACTTTAGTAGTAGCACATTTCAGTTTTGATTGAATTTATCCTTCATGACTTTTCTATTAATCTTTTTTGTTAGTGTGATTATCTTTGATTCATTCTAAATGTACTGAATCTATATCACACTTTTCTAGCCTTACCAGTCACTCAAAGCACTTTACATTAGAACCACATTTACATAGTCGCTAAAGTGCTTAGACCAGGGTCACATTCAAGATTTGGCAAGGGGAAGCTGGAATCAGACTCACAACTTTAAGATTGCAAGACAACTTCCAAAGAGCCACAGTCATGTAGAAATGTTGTCATTCTTCTTCTAATATATAATAGAGATCAGTCAGTAGAAAGATAAACATTTCCCCCTCAGATGTTTTTGGTGGATTGGTGAACCGTCAGATACGCAAGTACATGCTTTATTATCCTGTGATGTTCTGTTGTTGAAAAGCAAATTAATTAATGATGAGTGAAAGTAAGTTTTCAGTGTTTTTGCAGCATCTTTAGTGCAGAAGAGAACAGGGACAATGTCTGTCAACCAAACCAGGAAGATGATGAACTCAAAAAAACTGTCTGCAAAGTGTGAGCTGTCAGAAAAAATGACCGCTTTAAGAAGCTGTCAAGAGAAGGTGTGAGTATGTGACTGATGGGACAAGTTACACAATGATCCATTCAACTATTAGCTTATTTCATGGTTCAATTTTATTCGTGAAAAGGCTTCGGCAACATGGAGTGTCTTAGATAAATGTTATCTCAGAAAACTTCTATTTGTCTACAGATCATATGTCTCAGAAAGTACAGCAGTTCTCCATCGGCTTAGAGGGAGGTTGTGTTTTCGTGCTTCTTTAGCCAGTATACTGAAATCCACCTTTAGTGGACTTTATTGTGATTTCTCTAAGCATGTGTATGTCAGAGTTAAATCCAGCACTACAAGGATGTGAGAATCGGTGAACGCGATGTACTGGAAAACACAATTTGATTTCTTTCCATGACTGGAAAATTGCTCTTGAAGTGCAATCAGGTAATATTTCGGTAAAGATAGTTTAAAGACTTTGTTGATAAAACATATCTTGTCTATTTTGTAAGAGTAAATCCTAGATTTCATATTCATATATCTATTTAATAATTTAATATTCCAGCTTAAGTATTTTTTTGCAAATGTTGCCAAAAGCAGTCGCCTATGTGTACAGTTTATTGGGGAGATTGAGTTGAATTATACTTGATTTCACTTATGAAAGAAAAAGTAATTTGTCCAAGTTTCTTTTCTGTAATATTAATCTGCTCCACTTACCTTACTTGTAAAAATAAATATCCTTCAGACAATCCTTAAAGCTGTAGTAGGTAAGTTTAATATTATATATATGATTTATTTATTTATTTTTTACATATTTACTGTAAATATGTAATTTACCTCCTGGTTCTTAATGGTTATTTCTGACTGAGCCATGTATTTCTGCAGATGGCAGTAGAACCAGGGAGGAAGCAAAGGAGCTTGAGTTTTTCACAGATTATCTGTCTCATATTATACTGTCGCAACATAGTGATAGTTTTTACAAATGCGTAAAAAACATGTACTTTTTATAAAAGTTACCTGCTGCAGCGTTAACACTTTTCTCATCTATATTACACAATCTTAACATGCACCATGTAGTAAAGCATAATTTCCCCAGTGAGCTCTCATCTTGAAAAAAAAAAACAAAAACAAAGGAGATTTACCAACCAACATTTGTGAATTAAAATTATCTCTGAGGGAAAATTTGAAAAATGGTATTAAGCTTTCTGGTGGAGAAATCATAACTTTTATCTAATATGCTCATTATTGCACAAATACATAGTTACTGATGAAGGAGAGATAGTTTGACTATTGTTACAATTATTTTGAACTAACACCATTATGGCAGCTTTAAACTGACTAAAAACTGTTTTGTTACTTTCAAAAGTACTTATACCGCCTAAACTCATATTGTGTCACATAAAAATTATATCTCCATTATGTTTCACTGTGGATATGCTTATTACTTTTTGGCCAGTTTTCCTTTCCTCTTGACACTCATCCATATGGATTCCTTTTGTCGCTTTACTTTTTTGTACTTCTGCAGTTCTGGTTGTTTCACACCTGTCCATGAAATTAGCAAATTAAACTCATTCTCTATAACCTACTTGTAGTTTATTGTAAATGTGACTCCAATAAAAATGATCTTTAAGCAAAAGGTCACTTATGAGGTTTGATCAGGGGTTATACTACTGTGTTAAGCAAAAAAAAAGAGTCCAAAACAGTTTGGAAAAAGAAAGCGATGAAATAGCAATGCATATTCTCAGGATGCAACTATTAAACTGGCACAAACATTGCTCTGATGGACAGTAGGTACAAATTAATAACCTCAATTACCCAAGAAATTATCTTAAGTTACACAAAGGAAAAAAAAAAGCTGGGCTCTTATTTAAGAGGTGGTTAGTGTTATTTGGCTAACAATAGGTCACAAACCTCAAATCTACCACCAGGCTATTCTGAGCTGCCAAACAGCACAAGATCAATCATCTCACACACTTCGCCTGACATTTGAGAGCATTATAGGTAAGTGCATCACAGTTTCCACCACTCTGAACTCTGTTATTGCAAACATATGAGAATTTGTTGATATTTGGATAACTTGCACGCTTGAAAGAGGAACCAAATCTATCTGTCATAGTTAGAGTTCTAGGTCACATTTCATCCTTTTGATGTATCTCTTGCTCAGTGTATGATCTTTATTTTTACAGGTTACAGGCGTAATAATAAGTTAGAGTAGCTTTAGTAGCTCTAGTTTGTAAGTCTGTGCTGTAATAGGTACTTATTTGCCTCAAGGTTATTTTATGGCCTTTTGAAATGAATGAATGTTCTGAAATATGCTTTTTCACCTAGGAGAAGGTTGCTTCCCTGATATAAATCTCCAGTTTTCCTGCAGCTGTCTTTGACATTTTCCAGCTGCTTAACATTTTTGTTGTTTTCAGTGTCACTACAGTGAATGTTTGAGATTTGCCATTAGAGAGCCATCTTTAAATATACAATTATTTTGTCTTTGTATCATTGGAGCCTTTTTTGTATTTGTTTTTCCTGTGCTGAAAGCAAGCTAAAACAAAGCTTAAAAATTCTGACAGATGAGATTTGCCATTCATTTTGTGTTTTAAAACAATTTATCACACACAAATTACTTGAAGACAAAAATATACGACCAGGTTTCCAACATTCTATTCTCATTCAGCTTGTACATCAATGCATGCCACATTGAATAAAAGTCTGAAGGGTGCATTTGTCCCAACTTCAGAGATTCATTAAAAAGGAATATCTGAGCGTCAGATAAGTGATGACAGTTTCTGAGATTATTTTTTTTTTCCCCATGGGTTATGGGAGGACTGCAGATCATGCACTGAGATCTTTCAAGGTAATACTGAAAGTTGTTTTGCATTATCTCCAGTAATGGAACACCATAAGCTATTGATCTGGAATATAGCAAAACAGACTCATCAACAAAGTGTTTTATGTGATCTGTGATTTATGTGACTTCTTTCTGCGGCTGTTGCACAGATGAGGTATTTTCATAGATTGGCAAATGTTTTTCAGTCTGAAGAAGACTTATGGACTGTCATGCTGCCAGCAATTCTTTTCCACAATCATGTAGTTTGATGACATTTGTCTTTGATTCTGCAGTCTTGCAGAACATTTTTGTTTTGTTTGAAAAGTTTAGTTCTTACGGCTGGGATTTTTTTTGTCCTATTCATACCCTGGAGTGTCCGTTCGCAGCAGTACTTACTCCTTCAATCTCAGTGCTTGCTCTTATTTTAGATGTACAGTTGCATTTGGTTACAGGGCTAAGGTGAGCTGGCCGGCCTCCCAGTTGTCACTTGCTCTGCGAGCAGTTAAAGTCGGCCTGCAGAGAATCAAGTCTGAAAAATTACTTCTCACTCAGTAGGAGATAGTTGAGTGTATTCAAAGGACCTTGTCACTTCCAATATGCTCTCAATGAATCTCAGCCATTGCTGATCCAAGGCCTCGGTGTACTCTGCTAGAAAACCAATGTCTACAACCCCATTCTGCCACAGTGTGCAAGGAGATTGTTCCTTCAGAGCTCATTACTATGGCAGGATTTAACAGGTTGCACACATCAACTCACAAGGTGGCTGGTAGTGGCATACTTTGTGTATCTTTCGGGAATGTCTTTGATTCTGTGATACAAAAAAAATAAATAGCATTAATAATTGTGTCAGTGTGTGTAGATTCAAATTTCAGGTAGTGAAATAAATGAGAAAGACACAGCTTTTGATCTAAAACAAATACTGTTTTAGAGAAAAAAAACTTTTTTTAGTACTGCTTTATAAGCATATACATAATGCCACTGTATATATGAATTTTCTAGCTTGGATATACAGAATATTTTTTGTTTAACATCCTACAAGATCCGTCAGGATGTTTAATTGTTTTAACATAGTAACTAGGCCTAATCCCATCCTTGCTCATTGTTTGAGGGTTTCCCGTCCTTTAAGTTGGCTTTTCTTCTGTTCTTTAATTGGATCTAAGGGAAGAGCTGCAGCAGGACCAGATGTTTATTTCAAGGCACTACAACTTCTGAGTGATCTGATGTATTTAAGCTGCTATTGAAATTAACTTTATGGATTTGGTTCCAAAGCCAAGTTCCACGATCTGTGTTGTCTTGGCTTATTTTGATTTAAATCTTATTTAAATCAAAATGAGATTTAAATCCTCTACTGTAAGTTTCCTCAAATAACTTGGAGGGAACGGTTTATTAGATTTCCTGCAAAAGGGGTCAATAGTCAAAATGTAACAGATCCAAACTCAACTATGAATTTGAACTGTTTCAGATAAAAATTCTGCATAATGACATGCGACACCCAAGGTATTACTGTGTATGAGAACACAGATGGGCTGGGTAAAACTTAAGTAAACATGAACTTTTTCAGAAAAACTGAAATGAAAATAAAAAACACATTAAAGCATAAAGATATGCAGAGGTTCTCTGAGTTTGTTACATTACGAGACTGGATTCTTTTATTAGTTTGTGCAAATTATAGATCTGTCAATCACTGCAGGAACTGGAGGGTGACAGCTACAGTAACTTATGACTCATGTACACTAAATGAAACTAAATTTCATCCTCATGGATGTTAACTAAAATGTTTTGTGCCGTTACATTATTGATAAGTTTTGGAAATATAACTAACACAGGCCACAAGCCTGCAGTAGCACAGCATCGCAGTTGGCTGCTACAGGAATTTAGAAAAGCAGTTTCAACTTGATTTTTGCTGTATGAGCAAGTTCATGCAAACCCAAAGCTTACATTTAAGATCTCATAGGGAAAGAAAAAGAGAAATAAAATCATCATCCTGGTTGTGTATTGGCCGAATAAAGCATATTCCAGAAAGCACTTTCAGTATCTACACTTGTTTTCCTCTCATCACAATCAGAAAAGCACAACCTTATGATCTTACAGTGTCAGCAGAATCTGATATAGACATAAAAACCATGCTGGGAAAAATGTTGCATTAATTGCTTTTGGTCGGAAGGAGTGGGGATGTGATGACACACTGCACACATCTGTCCTGCTGAGTCACAGGTTGTGCCCTGTGAGCTCATCTGATCGGCTTGTGGGTGAATTACAGCATAATCTATATTGGGGGGGTTGTGGTTGTATAAGAACTATAATCATCAAAGGCCAAGAGACATATTAGACAAAATTAAAAGCCTATTGTAAAAGATTTTAGGGAGTTTCATTGATTTTTCTCAGTTTCTATTTTGTCAGCTACGGCTTGATTGGCCATAAAAACCTTCATCATAATTTTTTAAAATTGCAATTTCTGACAAACTAGGCAGGTGTTTTTACTAACTGCCTAACATTTGTTTTCTTGTATACGCTGATTGTTCAGGATTGCTCCAATGGGGCGGTGCATGGTGTAGAGGTAGAGCAGTTTCTATATGTAGAAGAGTTTTCTGAAGTACACACTTACTCACCACAAACTAAAGTCAAAATGAAAGTGTCCTATATAGAGGTTAAAACTCGGTGAGATCAATGATGTGTTTGAGTGGATGATGTAGGTGACACATTTGTCATGTGCAATCAAAAATAATCTAGAGAGCAGAAGGCAGCAGCATATGTGTGGAGGAAAGCAGAGACAAGGCAATAACAGAAGGTTTTACCAGGTGTTCCAAGTTGGTAAATATCTGATCTAACCCCAATTGTTGTAACAATATACTTTGTACGCTGCTGTCGGGGTTTGATTTCCCGACCCTGAGGCCTTTGCTGCATGTCTTACCCTCTTCTCCCTCTACCCATTTCCTGTCTGAGCTGCTGCAAATAAGGGCGACTAATGTGTGAAAAACCTTAAAAAAAATAAAGCTCATTTGCCTGGTTCACAGCAGCACAATGGTCAGTGTGTATCTGTCTAAAAGATGTGAAGTGTTTGCAGGGAGCAGATCGATGTGTGGAAATAAGTAATTTCAGGGCTTGTTTGAAAATGAAATCTACTTTTTATTTTTTAATAACACTATAAGAGGTTTAGAGCAATTTCTCAGAGCCTTCCTTTGCTCTTCTCTTGTATTTTTCTTGCCTGTGAGCCACAGATTTAGAAATGCCTGAGAGACTTTAAGACCCACATATGAGTCCCATACATTACAATATGTGTAATTTCCTTTTGCCCGACATGAACAGATGTCCCTAGGTAAGGTTCATAGTATTAACTTTATTTATAGATTACTCAGACCTTTTGAGCTTTTCCTTAAACCTGTAATCTGACTAATCATCTGTCAGGCATTGAGGCGATAATGTTAACACTTTATGTGCTGTTACTACTCATAACACAGGCTTTGTTTCTGGAACAACTTAAAAGTCGTTCTTTTTCAGTTTCTCTGATGTGAAGGCAAAGGGAAACAAAAGAGACATAGAATTTTGCGGAATTTTGACATCAATTTCAGAAAAGGTTGTCATCTAAAAGCAAAGCAAAAGGATCGGAATTTGAAATGTGGGCAAATGCTGCAAAAGCAGGAAAGAGACATTTTTAAATATAACTGTCTCCTCCTTCATAACGCTGCAGTTAAAAGGTTAAGTAAAAAACCACTATTGAAAAGCTCGTACAAATTCAAATTCCTTTGCCCTTTTCTGTTTTCTCTGAGCACTGTCTCACTTCGCTACTCTTTTTCATCTTTCAGGAATTCGCTCTGAAGCCTGTGGACCTGAGACGGCCCGAGGGCTCTGACATACACCAAATCCCTGCCCAGGGGAATGGTGGAGATTAAAAACTTCTGATTGAGGTAGAGAGGAAAGGGACACAAAGACAGGGAGGGAGAGACGGAAGAGGAAAAAAGCTTATCGTTCACCTTTGTTCTTGTTAATGCCCCGAGTGAAGGATCTCCAAAGAATAACAGAAGACACAAAAACAGCTGCCCACAACAGTGGTCAAAGGATGGAGTGAGTAAAAGAAAAGAAAGAAGCAGGATTACATCCTGAGAAAGAACCAAGCTCATATTCTACTCTAATTGAATGCCTGAGAGAGGGCATAGACATGAGAGGAATCCTTTTCTGTGAAAACTGCTTCAAGAGGCAGTGCAATTAACCCTCTGGCCATCATAAAATAATACCTGGCTATTGTTGTTTCCTGATTGCTGGTGTGGATTCGTGCTCGAATGGTGATCATGTTTCAGCCTCCAGCCTGTAGACCAAATCAGAATGGCTGTCAGAGAAACATCCACATTCTGCTGGTGCTGCTGCTTCTTTACAGCTCCCTCAAGGCCTCTTTGGCTGCCAAACCCAAAGGGCCAGGACAAACGCATTTGAACTCCATCCGCATTGACGGAGATATCTCCTTAGGTGGGCTGTTCCCTGTGCATGCCAGGGGCCATGATGGCAAACCCTGCGGGGAGCTGAAGAAGGAGAAGGGTATACACAGACTGGAAGCCATGCTCTTTGCCCTTGACCGCATAAATAATGATAATAATCTCCTGCCTAACATCACACTGGGAGCAAGGATCCTGGACACCTGTTCCAGGGACACTCACGCCTTGGAGCAGTCGCTCACCTTCGTCCAGGCTCTGATCGAGAAGGACGGGACAGATGTCAAATGCCTCGGCGGGGGGGCGCCAATCATCACCAAACCTGAGAGGGTGGTGGGTGTCATCGGCGCGTCTTCGAGCTCCGTTTCCATCATGGTGGCCAACATACTGCGCCTGTTTAAGGTAAGATACCGCCAGAATGCAAAGCAGAGAAAAATACAGCAGAGAAAAGATTTATGATGCGTTTGCTTTATTGATAATCTCATACACAGTATTTGTTTGAATAATTAATAACTGAAAAAGAACAGCAGTAGCTGAAGTATAAAAGAACACTGGATGTCTGTGCGCCATGTCTGCAGCAACACAATGGACAGTCCCATAACTTCAGAGAAGAGATCCCATTGTAAATCTCATCATTCTGACTGTTGCCCCGGAGGACTGGGTTGCTAGGCAATGAGAGGTATTACCTGTCACAATACAGGAGTGATTAATAAGATTCCTGATTTCATTTTTTCCCCAAAGCCTTTCACACAATCAGTTAGGTGTTTACATTTGCCCACACTACAGAAAAAATATGTTCTGTTCATACGCATTTGGACATTTGATGAATTATTTAACACACATTTTGTTTTCTTGCCAGTCAGCTGTTGCAAATGTCGTAGTTCTTTTTTCTTTGCTGAAGGTATGATTCCTTTATACAGGTTGGCTCGCCAGAAAACAGTATTTTAAAAAAAGAGTTACTGTCATGATGTTGCTACGGATTTGTGGATATTGCACATAATTCATAGTTATTTCAGTAGTGCAGTGGATTACATAATTCAGTCACAATTGAGACAAAAAACTATTTTTTATTTCAGTGAACACTTGGACTTTAAAATTTATGATAATCCTGTGCCTTAGTCGTAACGGGGTTGGGAGAGCAGGGAGATGTCTTGATATTACACAAAAATACATGTCTAACACAAACACTCTCCACTTCACCTTTTCTTTAAAAGTACTGCTGAATGTGAGGCTGTCTCCAACTCTGCAGTGGGTTACAGGTGTAAAAAAAGGATACGGCTATTCAACAAGTAATACATTGTTTATAAAAGGTGTGTAGGCAGAATAAAAGAAGTAGATTTTAAAGTAAATAAAGTCAAATTCACAGTTGTCTGATAAGTATTTAGCTTCCAGAGACTGGCATAGGCTTTTTGCTGAACCATAAAATTGTTTTAATCTCCACAATATTTGCAGATAAATAAGTCACCATGAAAATAATCATTAGCTACATTGTCAGATATTACAGCTGGAAGGCCTGAGATTATAATGCATGGAATTTCTCTCTGTCTGCCTGGTTTATTTTTTTCCCCCAGCACTCCTGCCAAATGTTAATGGACTTAATACGTTTATTACTTGAAGTGCTATCACAATAAGAAAATTATGACATCTATATCATCATACCAAACAATTATGATAGCGAAACTATACCATGGCCAACCAAACTGAATAAATGGAAGACGAATTGTGATTCTTTGTTTTTCAGTTTATTTTTTTAGTTAATTTTAAGTATAATTTTAGTTTACTTACTATCTTTATAATTATCTGAAGGTTAACTTTAGTTATTCACAAAGCGTAGTTCATTTAGACCTGAGACAGTTGTGTTCATATTCAAGATATTTAGCTTGAATTTCTAATCACTTCATCACTCGGTTATTGATGTAAGATGTCTTCACCCTTAGAAAAACAACTCACCCATATGCATACAAACATATTCCTCAAAATTAAATCAGAATATATATGAAACATACATACTAACAGTTGTGGAAAATAGTTTTACTGCTGCAGATTCCAAATAAACAATTAGCTGATCATTGCTTCTTAGGAATGTAGAATTTCTCTGCAACCACTTTCATAAAGTTGTTTGGTGTTGCTGTTGTGTTGCAGTTACAGTAAAAATATCTCCAAGGTAATATGTTACATTCAAATAAAGACATATAACCCTGATTTACAACCCATGATAGTCATGAATAAGTCAGGCTAATATTTGCAATAAACTCTTAAATTAGCTTCACCTTCTCTGAGTTAGCAGGAGGTGTGATGCTGTTAGCTAAATGGTCTTCCAGGGTATGGTAAGACAAGGTAAACTGTTTTACCTTCACCACTACATGGAACCATGTAAAACAATTTCATATGTTTGTCCTGGTTAAAATAATTACTTTTAGCTCAGAGTTAATATGGGATGGCTCTTTTTAAAGTCATTTTCACTTTGATGCAAACAGTTTGGGATGAAACTGTCCTGGTGCCTCACTGATGCAAATCTGAGGTCCGATTTAGCTTTGCTCAAAACGAGAAAATGATAGATCATAAATTAACATTGAGATATTGGAGTTTCAACGTTGTTAATCAAGCCAGAATTATCCATGCATGGATGTATCAAAAAATAGATTGTGTCTCCCAATCCTAATGTATATCTATTAGATGAAATGCTAAGATAGCAAAAATGCAAGAGCATATATCACTGGTGATGTTTCAGTTTGGATTAAGTTTGAAATATTCATAAGCATATTTTTAGAGTGCAAGCCAGAAATGGGAAGAACATGCTTATAATTAAATAATGTCTGGTGCTGATTTATTGCCAGTTAAACATGTTTTTTGTTTGCAAGTTATTCATTTAAAGTGACATTTAAAGATGAGCCAAAGAGTTAAATTTGGAGCTCATTGTTCTATCTTTTATAGATGAACATCAGTGTATTTGTTGTCTGTTTCTATCTCATTCAACAACAGCTTGAGGTATAAGGATTAGGAAGAATGTTTGTTTGTCTGACAGACATAACAGAGGAAATGGCTATTTTTTTTTGAAAGAATGCATCCAAGTTAATCAGGTGTCACAAAATTAGAATATTTTGTTCCTGATACTGATCCAAGTATAGGTATTCTGTGCAATACTAAATGATTTATCTTTTGCATTTCATTGTGATCATTGCCATCTGGAGAGAGTCTGCAGTGGGACACAATATTATCACTGAGCTATGATTAGTGGATATAGTCTTTCATTGATTGTAGGAATCTTTGTCATAAGTGATAATTGCATTTGTGAGAGTGGAGTCAATAAAATGCAATAGTCCAAGTGAAACATTGTCCACAACTGATATGTAACTACAGTATTGGTGAGAACTTTACATACACATATAGACATATTTTTCTTATTTGGACCTTTTCACTATGCATTTGATCTGGACAATTCAAAATAGGAAATGATGCTTTACATCCAAGCTCAAACACATTTGATATTAAATTAGATGTACCTTCACAAATGAGACTTTGATTAAACATCTTAGAGAACATAGGAAGACTATTCTATTATAATTCCTGCTGGATATTTAAGCATTCTTGCTTTCTTTGTTTCCTGGCTTATATCAGGTAAATATTCACCAGGTTTGTAATGGGATATTTTCATCAGTTTAAGAATAGCTTGGTTTTCTTTGTCAAAAAAAATTCTGTGGGTTAGGAATCATTATGTTAGTAGAAAATTCAAATATGTTCAAGTTCCAACCATCTAGCTGCTGGGTTTGTTAATTTGGACGTAGCTTTTTTTTTTTTCCCCCTCATTATTTCATCTACTATGTGCAAACAATGCATCCCCACAACATAACGTTCCCACTACCATGCTTGGAGTGCAGTATTCCTATGCTTGACAACCTTGTTTTGACTGCTGCAAATACACTTTTTAGCTCTGTGGCAAAAAAGGTAAATCTTTGTCTGGCCTCACCATAAACCGCATCTTAAATGAACAAGCTTGTTTTCTAGTGTCAACTCAGAAAATTAAAACTTTATTATGTAGCATAAATTCACTGTCTAAACCATTTTTTATTTTATTTTACTGGGGGAATAATTGGATTCTGATCAGAAAGAGTGTGATAGAGTAGGTTAGATTAGATCTTTATTGGTCATTATCACCCTGCATAATAAGCTGCGAGGTGCCATCCTGTCAGCAGAAGTCAAAGGCAGGATGATGAATAGTTCAAACGGCAAGATTTTTAAGGATGATGAAGCTCCTGTTAGCCTCTTCTCTAACACAACTAGCTAGTTTGTAACTTTTCTCTCAAGGTTTGTTTTAAACTGCACAACTTCTCGCAAAACACCATAAAGCTACCACTTGTTTCGAGTGTGTGTTAATGTGTGCTTTACATTCAGCTTCCTGGTGTGCTCCATTCATCGGTATTGCAACAGTACACAAAAAAAATCATCTATATTCTCTTAAATTCAGTTACATTTATTTCTGTTTTGCCTTATTTACAATATGAGATAATTGGTTTCTCATTATTTAGAACTAGAAGTTAAGAAATTTACAGGTGAATTATTTATGACTACAGCAAATTTTAGAAATAGACACAGTTTGGACTCAAATTTATTATTGCTGACTTTAAACCAAGCAGCACAATGCACTGTACATCATGTGTACTGTACATCCAGAAACTACTCACAGAGCTTCACTTTCTCCACATTATTGTACAGCCGTATTCCAGATTGTATTAAATTAACATCAACACAGAGTTACACACATAAATAAACATAACCACAACAAATTCCTAAACTGAAGAAAGACAAACTTATAAAGCACCAAAAGAATATGACACAAAAACCCATAAACCTATATTTTTGTCTATCAGTTTATGACTTTATCAAATCCATTCATTCAATTTTATAAGTGGCTTTTTGGCTGAGCTCTAAATTTTTATGAGGAGCTAAATGACACATATTTGTTTTTTATGTTTATTTATGTATAAGTTAATGCAATATCTCAGTAACAGCCTGCAGTCTATGTATTATTGGATAATCTCCATGATTCAAAAGTATTAAAATCTCATGGGATGTTTCCTGCTTGTGAAAGCCTCCAGCTTTGTCAGTAAACCCAGTGTAAAACACACATTGGAGTTCTCTGTATTGTTTATATATTTTTCAAAATAAGAACTATTGGCTTTATTTTCCAATTAGGTGCTGTCCCGTACTAAAAGAAAATACAAACAAGTTTACAATGTTGTTGTTTCTGAACATACTGCTATCTTCCGTGGATGAAGTATTTCAGTAGTATTGCTCACACAGGTAGTACTCAGTGTGGGCCGCAGTAATGAGCATCTCCCGCAGCGTGCGCCTGATCCCACTCTCACATGGAAGCCTCAAATCCTTTGTCATTAACACACTGCTTGTTCTTTATTCATTAATGTGCCTAAGCATTATCCTTGCATATTGAATTTACATTTCTCTGATCTTCTTTCACTTCAGCTTCATTGTATTCTTTATAAATTCCTGGTCTTACATTTAAAAAGCTGAGGATTATCGAAGCAAATCCTGTCTGTCAGCGTGCCGAGTAGATCAACGTGATGGGATTTTACTGTTGACGATCACTTGGGTTTCTGAATCACGTTATTGACATCAAACATTTTCTAATTCTCTGGCTAATTATTCAACATCCAATTTAATTGAGTAGCAAACATAATAATATTAAAAAAGAAGGCAACTTTTGAGATGAGATAAAATGATTGATATAAGTTGTTGAGCTCATGTGCCTGTTCAAAATTGTTTTTTGAATTATAAATGTTTATTTTGTCAACATATGGTTTTTGATTAAAATTCAATTAGTTTTGACAAATTTATTACTACAATTAACTATATTGAAAAATATGAATGAATTTATATATATATATTTAGGTCAACATGATCCCATATGGCTCAGCTGAACCTGCTGAGGTTTTTAACTTTACAGCCTTCTCATAATGTCGTCTGCATCAGCAAGTCTTTTACTGCAGGACCCAGGTTGCAGAGAAGGACAACTGCCTTTACTAGCTCTGCAGCCAGACATAAATGTTTGCTTTGAATGGTGCCGATGCTTGCACATAAACACCATCTCAGCATACTGATGAAGACAAGTGGATTCTTGGACATATAGGCATGCACATGAGCACGCACTTGCATAGGCACACAGGCGCTGTGCAAAACTGGCAGCATTCAGGAACACACAGTGTGCACATAATTGACTGACACAGAGAAACAAGTGAACACCAAAAGCAATCAGGCACATTTGCAAGCAAACTCCTTTTAACCAAGCAACAGCCACTACCTTAGCGTAGCTTGCAGGTTTACAGTAAAGTGTTTCCTCAGCACACTCAGATGCATACAGATGTGGTCCAAAGCAGCTCGATGAATATTTTACTTTAACCTTATGTAATTCCAAAACAGGGACTTGCAGCTGCAACTCAAGAATATTTTCTTGTTGTTCAGAGAAGTGGGAGCTGCAGTGACAAGCATTCAGGGAAAAGATAATTCATGATCACACACAAGCTATGTCAGATGATTACATTATTCATTTGCCTTACAGATTTGCTCATAAAGTTGCCACACATCACCTACAAGGCAGATTACACTACCCGTTTAGCTCAGCAGGAGGCTCTGAAAAAAGGATTTTCTTTTCAACTCAACCATAACAAAAGCCTCGTTCCTGTTCACTGGAAAATAAAACTGTTTTTATACATTTGCTTTTTTGACTTCTGTGGTGCACATCAGTAGCTCAAAAGCCAGGCAGTGACCCAGGTTTAAGAAGCTCAGAGTGTTTCACCCTTTAACACTCACTGGAAATCATTTCACCGGCTCCTCATTCTGACATTGCAGACTGCTGCTGCCCTGAACAAAGAATCTGATTAGCTGACTGGTTTTTAAATTATGCATTTGGAGAAAAATGCAAGAAAGTGTATGTATATATTTTTTGCAAGAACAAAAACCAAAACTTTTCTTAACTTTTATTTTCTAAAGATTTCAGAAACAAAAAATTCAAAACTCAATACTTGTGAAAAGAAAGAAAGTATATTTTATGTAATTATCTGGATTGTTATACAAATTATAACTAGTTGTCAGACATTCCCCCCAGCTGGGGTTTTGTGTCTCATTCAAATTATAATGAGTTTTCTTTTTTCTGAATAAACATTCCCTGGAAAATCATCAAATCCCGAGCCACAGTGTTGCAAAATTACATGTTTTATGGAACATCAGCAAATACAACTATCTTGTCTGTTTAGGAGAAAAGTATTGAATACGGTGAAGCAAGACATGTCAGAGCTGAACAATGACTCATTTTCCAAACATAAAACAGCATTAGTTGATTGATGCACATTAAAAGCAAATATATTTCAAGTTAAAAGACTACACAAATCCCTTTTTATAATCTAATTCAGCCTGAAGTGGCACATGTGTGCATTTACTCATGATTTTTTTTTTCTGCTTTGGTCATGACTCATTTTGGAGTAAGTTCTTAAGAAGAAAACACTTATAGTAAAGCTGCAATTACATAACAACATGTCAGATAAGCGCGGTCGGTGTCGATCCGATTCAAAGTATCTATCTGCAGCAGGAGCCTAGCAGCACAGAAACCTGTAAAGGGGATGAAGAGCCAGCGGTGTCTTTCTTGAGCTCCTTCAGTGAGTAAGCTGATCTATTCTGCAGCTGTCTTGTGGTCAAAGCTGCACCGAATCCTCCGTTCCCAGAGGTCTTCACCATCTGCTTTGTTGCATTCTCTTTCAGCAAGTTAATGGTTATTTGCCCCCAGTTGATATTCTGCTCCTGACTGTACCCATTTTAGCTTCAATTCATTTGCGTAAAATCAGTAAATGTTCAGCTTTTATGATTAACTAATGTGCCACAAAATCTCAGATATGTATTTTTTATTCTCTGCTGGGAAAATAGCGGATGAGGAATCTCATCACTAACTGAAAATGCATAGAAGGGGTAAGACAAGTTTAAAATTGTATTCATTGTGATAACTATGATTATTATTTGTAACAATAAAGGCAAATCTGTTTCACCAAATACTCTTTTTGGCAATATTTTGTCTTGTGGAATTACTTGATTAAACCTTCCTAAGTTAACTCAGGAAAGTCATGAAGGATCAGACCTCTGATAATTGTATGAAAAATGGAATAAGGATGTTCACATGCTTAAAATAAAATTCATGTAGTATTAGTTGTAGGGCATGAATTTGTGTTCTATACACACATTTTACTTAGTGGGTGAAAGTGGGTTACCCTGTTAGAGCATTTAATCAGCTCTATGGATTCTGGATTAAAGTAGATTACATGGTTGTATTTTTTAAAATCAGTTTTTAAATATTCAATACTCCTCTTTTAATTTTCCCTCAGCATGATTCCCCCATATGATGAATTTTGAAAACCCCAAAAATGGGTCATGAAATTTCATGCTTTGTCTCACCTTGTTCTGATGGTTTCTATTCCCCTCATAAACCTTCCAGTGACATAGTTTAATGACGGCCTGGTGCCAGAATTGATTTAGCTGCTCATTTGGGGGAGTGACACTTATATCAAGATTAACTAGCCCAAGCCCATCGAAGCGCCTCGTGTCAACCAGGCCCTCTCATTTAGTGAGGAAATGACAACATGATTGTTCACATTGACTACTTCATATTTTTGCGTGGACTTTACCTTAAAAAGGTGTCATGTTTAAACATCAGGGAGAAATATTGGTGATGGTGAATTGTTGTTTGCATATAATGTGACGCCTAATTACAGAGACATGTTTCATGGTATAAATTACTGTCCCGTTTACTCATAGGGGATCAGTATGAGTATATTTCATTACATTTTGACAAATGATTTTGTCTGTACCATTTTTTTCCTTTAAAATGGGAAAACCAGCAGACAGTGAAAAATTGCATAGAGTGCTGTTACTTTGTAATTTTACAATGAGACCCATTTTGGCCAGAGTAGTGCAAGTCATTGTGGAAGCTGCAGATGATAATCCTGCTTGGTGTAGCGGGGTGGTGTTTTTCCATTTTCAGTCATTTTCAATGCTATTTTTTCCTCTTCTGTATCCCATCCTTTGTTGTTTCTGTTTTCTTGCTATGCCATTACCAAAATGTTCACTGATTGATAAGCTATCAACTTTGTTTTATTACAATTGTCTTTTCTTTGGTATTTAAAACGCATAAAGTAACAGATTTCAATTGTCAAATGTTTATGCTTTGATCAGTCAGATATCATCAGATGTGATCACCTCTTCATTTTTGCCAGAGGATTTTTCAGCATTATCCATGTTATTTCATTCTGCTCATGCACCAGCTGCTTGCACCTACAGAGCTAGGCTGATTTGACCTCAACATGAAGGAAATATTCTGCTGATAGGTTTTTCTTTTGTTCTGATCTAGTAAAACCCCCAAAATTCAGCTTCTCACCAAATTATCCCTGTGTGTTATAGATCTTCAACACACAGGCCTTCTAGTCATCTTATCAAAATTCAATGCTTCCCTTAGACTCTAATAAATAGAGTTCTCTGCTTTTTAAGCCAATTTCTAATTGGTAGTTAATAAAGTTCACTATAAATTTCTGGCAGATATTTCTACAACTAAAATTATTCATACTCCTTGCAGATTTATATGGAAATTTTCAAATTTCACTAACATTTTTCAATATAGTTTGGAATGGCCTGGCCAGAATCCAGACTTAAATTCAAGATAAGATTTGGGTCTTGGAGACATTGACGAAGTTGAAACATCAGAAATACAATTGAAAACATGCAAGAGGTTTGTTGGCAAACATATTAAGTGTTTAATTGGTGTAATCTCAATGAAGGCTGTTACATTTTAATGTTGAGAAGAGTATTAAAAGTTTATGTTTTTTTAATGGTATAATACATGTCAGTGGTTTGTATGGAAGACCTAAAGCAGGCAAAAGGTAGATTAAAAAAAAACATATTTAATGAAAAAGTTACAGAAGACAAATATCAACAATTTGATTCAAAAGCTAAAAATACATAAAGGGCGGGAGAAAGATGCTTATCCAAAAACAGAGTGAAATATCTACTAGATGAGATGATCAGTAGAAGAAGACACTGAGGTAGAATAAATAAACAGAAGCTACCACACAGTGTAAAGAGGACTGATCACAGAAAGGACCAGACTAACTAAACTAAAACAGGAACTATAAATGAGGAAAATCGTAAACTAAAGACTACAACTCTAAATCATCAGAAATTTAACTCGATCATAGAATGAACGCAAAGTGCAATGCATCATGACTTACCCCTTGCATTCCTATATATATCCCTAATATACTCTTATTTTTAGAAAAGCCTCTGTCATTTCTAATCACACACAAGCATCTTGTTTTAACAAATATGACTTTAGTAATAGAAAAAAATGTGCACCCAAAAAGATAATCAGATTGAAAATCTGCATTTTAATTCAAGCTTTTGTTGTTAATGAAGCTTTTGATCAAAGACAGATGAGACTAATTGGTTGAAATTATCCACCTTAAATCACCTAATGAATCATGTAAACTGAACATGACTGACTATACCTACAAAGACAATTCTTCAAAAATGACATGTACAGTCTAGCTTTATCATCCTTGATGTTGTTTGAACACTATATATTTGTGTATTATCCAAACAGTTTTGCAAAAAGGCATGTAAGCCTATGCCTTTTTGTTGCCTTTCCCACAGTGTTTTAATTCATAAATAATCTCTGCAGGAGACATGGTCTTCCAGGGGTTTCATGCTTCACAGTCATCATTCAATGTTTTCTTGTTTATATTTTTGACTTGAAAATAAAAATAATTAATTCAGCACTAACATAAGTAATTAACTGATTAAACATGCTTCAAGTGCAGTCTTTGCACTCAAAAAAAAAATGGTGTGCTATTTTATTATTGCTGATTTTCTTTTTATTTTGCTGCTTGGTGAGTAAGTGTTGATTCATTGTGACTCATTCTTCTGGGGAAAAAAAGGCCTGACAGCAAAGACTACAACAAGGCATGCATTTTAATAGTAATAACAGATTAATATGATTTCATAATTGAAAACAATTTCTCAATTAAATCCTTGTGATCCATTTTCTTAAGAGTGACCTCATTCTCTTTGCTGTTTTTATGCAATAAAAGATAGATTAGTGGAGGCAGGTGCTGGCTTGTAAGACTTGTCTCAGCCACATGCTGTTTATTCCTGCATAATTGTTTTACTTCATAATCATATTTTGTTTAGTTATAATCTCTCCTTGCCAAATCCAGCCAAATCATTCTTGAGACAAATTAGACATAACATTTTTGTATTTTGAAGCGCTGACAAATCTCCATTGAGAACCCTGATCCAGACATTCAGCCATCTGTCTGTTTTTCTGAGATGCCAACCGCTCATATGTTTTGTATGTGAATCTGGGTTTCTGCTTTTAACATAGAAGTGAATGTTTGGTGAGCAAGAAGTTTCTTTCTGTGCTGAAATTTGTATTAATGACATTTAAAATAACATTTTCATTTATTTGGAAATCTAAATAAAAACAAAAATCATTAGAATTACATTTGTTCCGTCTGTTTTGAGGTACTCTTGTAATAAAACACATGCTATGAAAAACTATGGCAACACTTTATTTGACGGGTTGTGAATAATGTTAGCATGTTATGTCATGTTTATGACGGTGTCATGACAGTCTTATTCACAACCCGTCAAATAAAGTGTTACCAAAACTATTTTCCTTTTATCCCTAAGACTATCTCATGCCAAACAAGACAATATGGGAAGAAAAGAAAAAAACATTTCCAAAAATTACAACAAAATGTAAAAATTTACTAAATGATTTTTCTTTTTATCTCCCAAAAATTCAATTACGGTAATCAGCAAGATGTAAATATATTGCCAAAAGTATTGGTTTACAGCTCCAAATCATTAGATTTATTTGTGTTTTATTTACTTTTAACTCATGAAAGATTATCTGGATGTCAGTGAATTCTAGTGTTCTGTGACAGGATGCCGTCTGTGGAAAAGAAACTATTTCATGAAACTTCTTTGCTACAAGACATTCCACAGTTAAATGACAGTGCTATCACAACAACATGGAAGCAAATTAGAATAACAGCAACTCAGCCATAGAAAACTCATGGAGCTGGGTAAGTATGCCGAGGAACATTGTAGGCAAAAATCCAACTGTTTGCAGAGTCAATAACTACAGATCTTCAAACCTCTAGTGGTTTTAAGATTAGCTCAAGAACAGCCTGTAGAAAGCTTCAAATGATGAGTTTTGGTGCTGAGAAGCTTGATCAAAGCCTCACATCACCAAGAGCACTGCAAAGAGTCAGACACAGTGGGGAAAACACACCACCAGTAGACTGTAGAATAGCGGAGACATGTTCTCCAGAGTGACTAATCACAGTTTACCATCTGGTAATACAGTGGAAATGTCAGGGTTTGGAGGTTTCCAGGAGTTTAGCACTTTAGAGACTGCATTGTGTCAACTGTTCAATTTGGAAGGAATATGGTGCCCTTTTGGGTTTGGAGTTGGTCCTTTAGTTCAAGTGAAAAAAGCTCTAAAGGTTTCATGTGTTTTATACATTTTGCTCCATCTGCTCCTGAGTCTGGAGGACCAGTTTGGATCTATTCCCTCAAGTTCAAACACGACGGTGCCCGAGTAAGCAAGGCAATGTAAGTCGGTGAAGGTACAGGGGTTAGAGCTGCTGCTGACTGACTCATCTATAGTTAAGTGGTAAAAGGTACAGGGACAAGTTAAATATATTAATATCTATATGAATATTTTTTTCCTTAATTCTTTAGATGCTAGTGAAATGGAGGCAAACAGTACTCTGTTGCTAAGCTAACTATGCTAAATGGTTGATAATCTCACACAGCCTACCCACCTCTCGGAGAAAAACTGGGTAAGAATTGACACTTTTGCCTTTTTCTCTCTCTGTCTCTCTATTTTTTGAAAACCTCACTTTATTATTTTTCTTAGCAGCATAGTAACTGCCACTGCTGCTGAACACCGTCACCTCAAGCGCTCCAAGCAGGAACCAACCATTTCATGCAGATCCAGGGGGTTCTTCAGGGAGAATATGGATGTGTGGGTTTTGGTCTGGGAGTGGGAACATAAAATTTTTACTGCTAAAAGCAAACTTTGAAAATACAATATGATTAATTTTGTAATTGACAGGGCCCCGTTTTTTTTTAATTTCTATGAACAAAAAATAGATAAATTGTGGAGGGCCCTTAGAATTGTCATAACTTTCCCCCCTATACCTGTTATATACACTGTCTTAATATAGCTTTTTATATAACCCTTTGTTACATACCCCATTTTCCCCCTGGTGATGAGTATATTTTAATGAAGAGACGGACACAGAGAGTACTAGAGGTGGAGTTAAAGTAGGTATAACACAAAGGAGGAGATATGCTCAAAAAACTTACCTAGAGCATTAGAGATAACATTGTCTGCACAAAGCTAAGATCTTTGATGGTTGCTGAGTGGAACATGACTAGAGACCCGAGTTGGAAAAGCAGGAGAGAGAAACTAATAGAAACAATGGCAGAGTGAACAAAGCGAGGGTCGTTTCCCAGGAGTAATTCTTTTTTCTGTAATGTTAATAGAAAAAAACCCAGTCTGATCAGTAAAATGTTTCCGTTATACAGTACTGTTAGATGAAGATCGACAAGATGAGTTTGTGTTCAGCTGGGCCATAGGAAGACATGCTGCATTTTGTCTCAAGCATATGACCCAACATTACTGATTAGTTGGACTCTTAAGGTGGCTTTTATCTTAATCAGCATTTTTGACCCTCATTTATAAAACATAGTCACCACTCTGGCAAGAATATGTAAGATCACACAGTGTCCAAGGTGAAGTCTGAGGATACTGTAGCTGTAAAATCACTTTAAGATGCCTTCTGTGTTGCTGGGATTCTTTGCCAGGAAAGCCGATGAATCTGAGAGCTCATGTTTCATTTTCTCTGGCAGAATGTTGGCTGCCCCTTCCTTTCAAACAGACTTCTATTGGACTGGGACAGGGCCAGTCATAACTGCTTATCTAATATTGGGTGGGGTTGATTCAATCAGACTGTGCACAGGATCGCTCTTGCAGCATGTCTCTGGATGCTGCATCACTTGTTTAATTGTTTTAGATTGCATCAAAAGCATTTTGGTATGTACCTGGTAATGAAGCTTTTTAATTATTCTAAAATAAACTGAAAAATTCTGGACAGATTCACATTTGTAATGTTATCAAGTGATGCAAAATAGTATAATTTAGTTTTGGTGATTTATTCTTTGCAGTCCTTGTATGACGTCCAGTAAAAACTATGTTCAGACTGTTTTTATCCAAGATAATTCTCCTTCTTACCGTTGACTCAAAAAAATCCCAAAACAAAGCAAAAAAATACAACAGATAAATAAGAGTATCCTGAAAATATTTGGTCATTAATGTTAGGCATTCAATGAGTACTGTTAAAAAATCTAGACATACAAACTATTTCCAATAATAGAATTGAAAAAATACTTCACAAAAGTTGTTTATTGTAAAGAAAACATATTTTCTAAGGGGAAAATGTACAGTAAATGTCAACTATAATGTAAAATATTAGCAGTCTTCTTGACCTACCACCCTAACTTGCCAGGAACACAACCTCCCCACCCCCATAGCCCCCACAAAAAAAAAAAAATCTGAATATAACCTGCATTGAAGTTGAGCTGTTCTTGTTCAATCTTTCTGACTTTTTCACATTGCATCATTTAACTAAACCCCTGCTATGCACGGAGTTGTCAGAAGGATCTCAGTGTACAAAGATATCAGTCAGGAGAAGGGGATGAGAAGTTCCACAGCATTATTTATATACCATGGTAAAAAAAATGAAGTCATGAATATTTGAGAAAATGCAGCACAATAATGACATTACAAAAACGGGGCACTTCTCCAGAAATACTGAAAACACAAGCAGAAACTGGTCAGAGAGGTTGCCAAGAGGACAGCAACATTGAAGGAGCTGACAGACTATGCAGCAATAGCTTTTTGTGTCCTACATATAACAATATCCTCCTGTACTGTCCATATGTCTAGGCAAAAGGGGAGGTTATAACACATAACTATGTTCTTCCATTAAAAACCCCTCAAATACATTGTTTTTGAATCGCTAAATACATTTCAGGAGACTGTGCTTTGGTCTGAAATAAACAGTTTTGGGAACACTTTAAAAAGTTACGTTGGACACAAAAACAATATTTGGCATCGATCAACAAAAGAACACCCTGAGCTCAGTGAAAGATGATGGTGACAATATCATAATCTTTTCTTCAGATGGAACTATGGATTTTATCAAAGCTGAAAAAATTGTGAGCATTTCCTAATACCAATGTTAAAACAAAATATGCTAGAACGTTGAAGATACTAAATTGATTTAATTTTCAGCATTTATGTGAGTTCTAACTTTCATCCAAATTCAAATATATCTATGAGTCGAGACCTAAATTTGACTAACACTGTGAACTTGCCAGAAGAGGACAGTGGACAAGAGATGTCCTTACAATCTGATTGGGGAACTTTTGTCAGATCAAGTGGGGAAAACTGAGTTTGGGTCAAGGTATTTATTGTCATCCCCCTAAAGTACAGCAGTTGATTAGCACAGATTGTTCTTTAGGTATTCTTCTTTCTAAATAGAGAAAAAAACAGGTACCAAATTAGACTAATTTGTCCAAGATAGTTTAAAAATACCATTGCAAGCATTGTACTATTTTATTGCCTGAAACTAATGTGATATTTTAAGACTGAACAAGGACTGGTAAAATACTTATCAATTACATTATTACTGTTATTTTATTAGTTGCTAAAAAAATGGAAAAGGTTATTTGTGGCCCTGGTCTGGAATTATGGGCAGCAGTGTTAAATGTTTGCTTCCTGGCTGAAAAGGGTCTTTGATGATATTTGTAACCCAATGGAAACATCAGATCCTGGTTAATGTCCTCTGGTTTCTTCTAACTACCAATGATATTTTGAGCTGCCTAAAACACTCTCTGGAGAGTCTTTCTGTCGGCAGTTGTACATCTGGAACCACACACCACCTTAGAGAATGGAAGCATCTCTTAATAATAATGCAAAACGAAGCCGAACTGCCGTTTTCAGTAATGCATCATTTATTTAGTCAGTTTGCTGATAACATACTGTATTTGTACTTCTTTCTGTATTTTGTTGTACTATCTAACTGTTGTGTTCCTGGAGCTTTTCAATAACAACTGCAAGGCTCTTGCTCTAACCCTTACAGATCATATACCATTAGTTCATATTAGGTACTGCATTTTTAATAGTTTTTGCAACAAGGTAGCCTGGCCATTGGCTTAATGTGCAATTCTGCTCCAAAAAATTCTCTCCTCCAGCACAGCTTGGGCTATCGTTTGAATTCTCTCCAGTAGCTTTTCTACTGGGGCAATCGGCAAACAGAAGCAGAAGTCGTATAGGATGATGCTGACTTTCTGTGCTGTTTTAGAGTTGTAGTCTGCCTATAGTTTTAGCAATGGCAGCGGAGGAAGTGAACGAAGCTGTTCAGTCCATGTTAGCCATGCTCCCAAATATTGAATTAACATTGACAGCAGCCTAGTTCAGCTCGGCTCTTCTCATAGGAGCATGGTTGTTTACAGGGCAGACAACTTCTGGAAAGCTTTTATAGCATCCATCTGGTGACTTGCATACATTGAGGAAAAATGTTTCAGATTGGGTAAAATTTCAATGTAATGTTCCGGGAAGCAATTGTTTCTCAACAGCCGAGAGCCCAGACCCTCTGTACAAAACAAATATTGTAGGACAAGGGGCTGATTTTTATCACGCTGGCAACAAGGCATTGGAACAAGACAACTGTTAGTGTTCCAGTTTTACTTTAAATAAAAGCATATAATAGTAATTTCAAAACAAAATGTACAGGATTCATCATATTCACAGTATTTTACCTAGAAAAAAAACTAAGATTTGAATTTCAAATAACAGCAAAATTTGCTAATTACTTTTTAGTAATGACTTTAACTTATCTTCAACAAATAAATCTTCCCTCCCTGGAAACAACTCCTCTATCCTGCCTATATTATATATCTGTCTGGGTGTGTTATCTTCTGCGATCATGACAACATCTCTCACTTTGGGCACAATGCATATAGTTGTCTCACATGTGTAAGTGAATTTTTGAGTGATTGAAATTTTCCCTTCACCAGTTATTCCAAAAGCTGTTCAAAAGTCTGTGACGGTATCTCCAGTGGGAGAGCAGGGTATCATAGATTTTGTTTGCAAGGAAAACAATCTTCCACTGACCAGAAAATGAAAGCATGAAAGTGGTTGGGGCTCTGAAGCATCATTATTGTATGCGAGGGGCCTAGAGTTTGATATGACTTTGACCTCTGTCAGCAGAGTTGTGATGTCCTCAAAGCTCAGTGAAGCCTTCCACAAGTTCTTCAAACATGTTTTCGCAGATCTCACAATCCTCTCCCAAAAGCTTCCATATTACACCCTTCTCTGTAAGAAACTTGAACACTTTAAATGACTTCAATAATTCTTTTGGATCTTGCTTTGTTCTTTTGAAAGTCTTGGCAATGCCTGAGAAAATAGCTTTACACAGTCCAGTTTTACTTTTAAATAAAATCATATAATAGTAATTTTATACATGGACTGTGCTTTACAGTACATGTAAAGCACAGGAGTTAATGTTCACTCAGGTCTTAGACTAACCTTAAATGAACTGCTCTTGTGGCAGCACAAGTCAAGAGAGCAATATATGTGTTTTTGACTGACCACCTGCTTTTACATACAAGGGCACTTAAGTCCAAATTTATGATTTGAAACGGTGGTGAGTCAGTCACTCAATCTCAATTTAAATGGTCTGTTACCTGCTGTGCTGCTTTAGCTCAGATTTTTCTTTCAGAGCAGTGGCAACACCAGTTTTACTAATTGTCTGCATTTTAGAATCCAATTATTTTCTCTCAACTGCCTGAGTATGTCTTGCACTGCAGAAAGCATTATTCTCTTATGTTCTGAACTAGCAGAATATCAGTGACGTGTTGGCAGCGCCTATGGATGACGTTCTCAAAGCCAAAGATTGGAGCGCTGCAGCCCTCCTCCAACACACAAGGTCATGCTCATGTGAGATGGGTTTTAAATCATTCAGTTCTTGACTCCTTGGCAACATCTTAATAGACAGATTTCTTCGGTAAAACTGTGCTCTTGCATTACTTTTACTGAATACATTTCTATATCAGTAAGGTTCTCAGATGTGAGGTCTTATGTTCAAAACAAACATTTGAAATAAATGTTCCATGTAGTTATTTTTAGAATGGTCCTGATGTTACTGTATTTCTCAAGATCAAATAGTTGCTTGACTTGTTAGGACTAGCAAGCTGTATAACCACCTGATACTTTGACCGCAGCTCAGTGCATACCTCCTCTGAATCACTGTCCATGGCAACATTCTCTGTCTCTGTAGCTGTAGATAATGAAGCTGGTCCATGTCATCACAACTGCCTCCTCTAACCTTTGACCTCTTGTAGACAGATCTGCTGGCTTTGTTCTGCTAGAAAAGAGAGACAAGGATTATGGGTACATGAGACGTCTCTGTGTTGTGAGACATCTATGTTGTGCAGCGTACCCAATGAAAAACGACCATTTGATCTGTCCATAACTTTAGTTGATTCCTTTCCATGCTCAAGACTTTGAAACAAAATATTTCCCAACATTGCTCTGGTCAGTGGATTTATTAGGTTTAAAATGTGGCAATTTTATCTTCAGTGGTACAATCTTTGACTTGGAAACTACAAAACATCTCATAACTTCTTTGTTCTTGTTGTGTCCTTGAAAATGTGCCACAGCACTATCTATTTTTCACAGGGGATATTCAATTTTATTGTTTGTGAACATGATTGGATTTCAATTTGATACCGTCTTGCCAAAACCACAAATTAGGCCTGTGGGAGCTCTGACTAACAATGATTCCATTTTTCAGGCCTCCAGACTAGCAGCAGCAATTAGCAAACACCTGGTGGGACTGAGCTCATCATACAAACTACTTCTTAGTCCAATGCTTTTATGAATGGTTGTAAATGGCACAATGGCAATAGAATAGGAAAGAATAAGAGTTTCTTAAAGAGATAGAGGCCAACTGTAAGGCATCAAATTGCAAAGTCAAATTTCTTGTAGTTATGTTTGATATATTCAGCATTTATAACAACTGCAGGTAACATTGTTACTTGATTGTACTATACAATGCCACTATGTGCCTGAAAAATACATAATACCCCACTTTGTGTTGTTTCTTAGCAACTCTGAAATTATTCGGGAGATGTGGTTTGTCAGGTCGCCATAGTAATTCCCCTTGATAGTGGCCACCTTTTCCTCTCAATTTCCTCTTCACTCTGAAGACTCCTCTTCCCAGAAGGCATGAAGCTGTTTGGTGATCTGAGCTTCCTCATATAGGCTTACGTGCTTGAAGGTGGCATTGATTTCACTGAATGCTTTAACTGACCCCTGCAAATCCATCCAAACTAACTGTCTGTAGCTACAAATGAGTCTGTTATTTTCTTAACTTTGCCAGACACAATCTGCCAGTAACAGTCTGCTCTTATCAACACTGAAAGCTCTGTGTCATGAACCCTTCCACATGAAAACCAGCAAGCTGGAGCCCTCTGATTTGTAACCTTTTCCTGGATTGGCCCCCAGGAACCTTTATCACAACTAATCTTTGCTTAGTGTTCCGTACATTTTCTAGCAAAACCCTTACAATATTGTGCTATATAATGACTGGAGTAGATGATCCAAATTATGTGTAAATATTCAGTGTTTGTTTTCTTATCACATATAATCTCAGGTACTTAACAACCTTTGCAGAAATGACGCTTTTCTGGCTGCCTCCATCTCACTGACGGTGTATATATTATTTCCTGCTGGACCCACAACATGTGCTTTAAAAGTCTGCAGCAGTTACAGTATGCTAGATATGATATTTTCACTTTACTGTAGAGATGATCTGATCAGAGAACAGATTCTGTGTTGTTACAGTTTTCCTGTCTTCCTCTGTAGAACCTGTCCAAGTTCAAGTGTGCTCCATTTAGTGGAGTAGTATGATTTTCTAGCGTGGGCCAGAGCTAAGTCCTCTAAAATGAACTGTAAGATTCATATATATCACCCAAAACACTTAGTCTCCAAGCTACAAATCTTGATTTCATATTCATCACAGCGCTCTTTGAGAGCCACCACATCAGATGTTTTTCTTATGAGTGCTAAGTTCAATAATTTGGACATGTGCAAACTGATCACGATACATTTTCTTCCAAAGCAGCTACTAAGCAGGTCTATGGCTATTGTTGCTGATCCAGTCAAGAACTCAGATAAGTGAACTTGACAATGTGTCATTGTTCTGAACAGTTGTTTTATTCTAAAGCCAAAATTCTTGCCGCAGATCTATTTCACCATTACATTTTTCTATATGTAACACTGGCAGTTTAATAGTCTGTCCAGTAGGTCATCTGCCTAAACTTTTATCTGCATTGGTTTGTTGCACAATTACTGATTCTCATTCCTCTGGAACTAAAATTTTGAAGCTCGTGGAATCTGGAATCCAGAACATCTATCATTGTTTCCTTCTCAATTAATTTATCCAAGTCCAGCAAACATTTTCTGTAGTAGATAATAATGTAAGCATTTTTTCACAGTTTGTGACATCTTTGCTTACCTGTTTCAATAAGTGTCATGAGCTTGGTGTGGGAGTATTGATGGTCTTCCATGTTTTTCCTCATCCGTTCACCCCCTTTTGCCATTTTTGCAGCAGGTGCCCCTAGCTTTAGCTTTCAGCTTTTTTAGCCTTTACATAGTGACAAATTTACTGTGTTTTAGCACCAAAATGCTGTGTAGCTAGAGCTTCTCAGTAACCGCAAGGCTTTTGTTCCAACTGTAACCTTTCATTTTTAAAATCAGATTATTGCAAATTATAAAAGAATCTGTTATATGAAACATTTAATTATATAGTAATTACAGGCGGTTGGCTATTAGAAGCATTGACATCCAGGAGACATCCATGTTGTGCAGTGTATAAACTAAACTTTTTTTTTTCAGGGAAACCATATTTGTTTCATCATTGCTAAACTACTATGGTGAATGCCAGCAATGCCCAACAGGCTCAAAATATCCAAATACTTTCAGTAATTATGGTAATGTTTGACATGTGCTAATGTTGATGTGAAATTATGGCACTCTATTGATTCAGTATTGACTTTCACATGATTTACTAAGTGAAACAGTGAACTCCATGATTGCATAACTTTCTTTAATATTTACCTAACAATGTACAATTTAAATGTGATTTACTGAAACACATTTTTGAAAAACACTTGACTGTAAATGATTTATGTGATGTGTAAATCTTCTGTTCAGGCCAAAGATCTGATTGCAAATGTCAGTTTATTATAAAAGCCCTCTGTCATTCTGTCCCCTGACGTTATATAATTTTGTTGATCATATTTGATGAGAGCATTTAATTTTTGACATTCTTGGTCAGTGTTGGTAATTGTTGTGCTCTGTTTTATACCCAATCATTCCCACTCCTATCCAAAGGATAACAGATGCTTACTGATGACTGCTGAAATAGACTAATATCATGCAGGGAAAATACCAGGCTTTGCCCACAAAGCATAATAAATAGTCCACAGGAAGTCTAAGTCTGGGTACTTCCTATTGTGAGCGTGACTGAACAGCAGATCGATTGTCAAGATGGTGTATTGTTGAGTTGAAGAGAAGTGAGATCTTGTTATGCCATTTTTACTTTTTGCAGGGATATCATTAAGTTCATTCAGTTGGACAGATCATAAGCTCTAAAAACTAAAAGCCTAGTGTTTCTCCACTCACAGCTGGCGAATGTGGGAATGGAGAATGGAGTGAGTAATTATTTAGGCAAGCTTGTTTTCAAGACACTTTAGACAACAGGCAATTTGGTTTGACCTATAGTGATTGTCAGTCTGACACTAAAGTCGACAAATGCCAAACAGTGCAGAGAAACTGCAAACAAACTCTGCCTCTGAGTTTCCCCTTTGTGCATGTGCTCTAGTATGGACATGTGTGCATGTTTGTCCTCAAGTGCTTTCAACCTGCGCATGCTGCCTGAGCATCTATTTGCGAAAAGGCCACCGGACCAGTAGGGAATTGGGAAAGAGCGTTTGTCAAGTCTTCTGCCATCCAAATCTTTATGTAGTTTTCTCAGACTGAAGACAGTCTGCAGTGAGGCATGAGAAAGACCATTACACACATGTCTAGCACGCTCCAGATGATGAAGAGATCTGGGAAGCCATCCTCCCATGGAAACCGCCTCTGGCTAAGATGCTGGATGCAGTGCACACAGACCCGAGTCAAGCCTCAGAAGGCTCAGCTGACATAACACACTCCTGGTGGAGGCTTCCTGGAGACAGCCTCCTGTCTCAAATATTAATAATTTATTGAAATGAATAATAGGTCTCAGCTAAGGCGGGACAATAGAATTAAAATAATAGGTTCTCCAAAAGTGACTTTATGAAAAGACTTTAAAAATTATTTCAGGAGTTCTGCATATAGTATGTGTAATATGTCAATTTAATATCATGTGGATTGAAGTATTTAATACTTTTATAATGATGATTATTCAATTCTTTTTCAAAGCTAACATGATAAACTCATACCTTTCATATTTGGTTTCTGGAAAAGAATTAATCTCAACAGAAGACAATTTTATAAGTCTCCTGGGTTTCCCTTCATCTTTCTGTGGCACAAAATGCCAGGCTCATGTTCTGTTTGAGAAAAACAGCATCAATGAAGCAATTAGAGGACTTTTGACGGCTAAAGAATGTTAAGTAGTCACATGGTGCGTCTGATCAATTCGGGCCAATATCTTGTCAGCTGCCTCAGTAGAGACAGTGTTTCTGTGTGTGGGTGGCTACAAGCACAGATCGTGATAAAGTTTCCCATCATCTTACTTTAACTGTGATTCCTTTAAAATGATCAAACAGCATGTTTAAAAAATTATATGTATTTCTTCATACTCTTGATGAACAATGTTAATTAAAATAAGAATAAGTCCATAACTAGTAGGGTTAACATATTTTGTTTTCTTCTTTAGCATTGAAAACTAAATCAGTTTTTACCAGTAGAGACAAAAACCCTTTAGAGTTGGTATTTGGTTTTGTATTGGAGACAAATTAAATAACTATTTTTTAATAAAGTCCTGACTACCTCTCTGGTTCAAAATCTATGCAATTAGACTGCTGAGACTCCAACTAAGTGATTGTGTCCTGAACACAGCTTCCAAGAATCAAATAAATCTTAATCTGATTTTTAAAAACACAAGGAATAGGATTTTAAGATTATTTTTTAGCATTAGAGCCAGCTTAGCCTTAGCTAAGTGTGAAAAACGCAACAATTCAATACATGAAACACATTATACAGATTAACTACACACAGAGGCATGTATAAAGGCCACTGTCACTTTGATTGTATCACTCACATAGGAACCCTCGCAAAACCAAAATACATTTTAATTTGGAGGTGTTTGTGTTTGTAGGGGGTCGTAAAAACTAAAAATTACTCAACAGAGCGAAAAACAGAAAAGTTGGAGCAAATCTGTCAGCACAAGGACATCACCTATGTGAACTTATCCATCCAAGATGGATGATAGTATATAATCAAGGCTCACAAGGAGAATCAAATGTCATAATGACCTTACACATTCAACAATAGCACATTGTAAAGGGTGGTGTTGTGTAAATAACATACAGAAATGCATCCATGCCCTTATTTCATTATGAAACAATAAACCGGTTAATTTGATAATAAGGATCACTTATAACGAACAGTGTTCATCCTCAATGTCTCACTCTATCCATCTCCAGCAAATAGCAGAATTTATACTGACAAAGACTGTGGTCAGGTTGGAGGAAAAATAAATAAACTCGTATAGCAGATCTGAAAAAAATCTGCTGACAAAAGCACTTAACGTAAATACATAAAAATGAAAGGTCTCATTTTTCAGTATCAATGAAATGTTTGACACCAAATCAAAAGTCTGAACTCTATAAATAGTTTATAAGAATAAAAGGGCAGAGCTGCTGTATTACAGGAAAAACTTGAACAAAAACACTTGCTTTCTTATTTAATTTATGTTACGCGATATGGAGCACTTCTTTGAGAAGTGAAGAAAATAAAAGACTCACTCACTGGCATGTCTCTGAAAACGGTTTAAAAACTGAAAATAAACCACCTAAAAACTGTTTAAAAATGCATTTAAAACACTTTAGGCGTTAAAGTTATTGTTTGGAAACGTATAATGCAACAACCAAACAGCAAAGGAAAGCGTGCTACATGCTGGTGAAATGTAATAATGATGCAATTGCAAATATCCTGGTTGTGAAATTGTAAATCAACCCAATGTGAAAGCATAGCCCTGACCTTTTAAGTTTTGAAAAATTTCTCCAAAGTAGGCAGTGCTAAGAGACACTGATGGAACGGCCAAGCGTGGGGATGAGTGGTAAGGGTTAGGCAGCATTGTGGTCAAGATGAGAGAAAACACATTTGGTGACTTTGTTGCTATCTTTAGCAACTTTTTGAGATGCCACTGGCAACTTCAAAAAGAAGAAGAAAGAAAAGGAACAAACAAAAACAGCAACTAGCCACAAGTGTTGAGCCTTTTTTTCTGTTATTGGAGATTTTAGTGACAACCTGTGTAGCGCTTTGGAAATGATACACACCTGCAAAGCAAAAAAAACACTATTGATCAATACTCACCTTGTTTGCTATTTCAACTCCTGACTTGGGGCATGTGTCTGAGTGTGATGGTCATACCTGAACAAGAGGCTGTGACGTAAACATCAATCAAATCCTGAGTTCATGACTAAGTTTGCTGCACACTGAGTCAAATGCTATGGGGCCCTAGACCTTTGGGATCCAAGTAATGCTTCAAAACTATTTAAATTCATGCATGAGATTTTCTGTTCTGGCTGCATTTGGTAAACAACTATCTCAAGTCTTGCACATTTTTCACTTTCTACTTGGTCTCTGCAGCCTAAAGTTATATGTTACATTGGGTTTATATATCTATGAGTGTCAGCAAGGATGTAGTTTTTTTTACTATTTTGAAACTGAGGAGTTATGACGACTTGAAATTACCCACATATTAGTAATGGCACAGTTGATGCTCATGCCTGTCAGGTTTTCTCAGGAAAGGTAGTTGACTCATTTTTATTTCCTCAGCTCTCCCAGGTGTTACATCAAAGATGTGAATTCTTGTCAATCATATATTTATTTATTTATTTTTTGGATTTATTTTTCAGCTTCAGCAAACTGTCAAACCCACACTGTACATTTAACAAAGTAGAGAAAAGCTCACCAAGCAGAAAAGCTTCTGGCAGAGGGCTATGGAATGATGCAATGAGTTGTGCATCTGTTCGCTCTTCTGAAAAATACAATGTAAGTGAGCCAAATATAGGATATGTTGGAGTAAATGTGGGCATGTGCTTTTAATGCCACTGTTGGGCTAGGAGCTGCACAGATAATACTACACCAGCAGTTTGGAGAGTTTAAGGAAAGAGAGGATTACATGACAAATGCAGTGTGGGTGTTGTAACTTTGAACAAGGTGTATGTATATGAAAGTGAAATGTTGCATAGACTAAAATGTAAGTGTACAAAACACATGCAAGTCTTATTTTATAGTTGTACATAGATTTAAAAGAAATGCACAGTTTTGGCACACAAAAAACAGTGTTCTGAGAAATGACACATTGGCTGGTTTTTTTCATAATTTTTCATAACTATTTTTCTTTTTTACATTTGCTGATATTGTTAATATGTTATTTGAATTTACTTCATATGGCCAAGAAAATCTGATAAAGGAAATTACATATAAAATGTGCCAGCTACTCACAATCTTTAGCACAATATATATTAATAACAACTACCTTCTTGATTGATTATATTTTAAGTAATTACTTTTAATTTATGAATGGTCATTGAAATCAAATTAATATTGAAACTGTTTTTGATGCGATCTTTATCATTAATATAGGTTGCGTTTACTTTATTTTGCATTTGAAACAAAAACACAAAGGCTTGTTGATAATAATGTATAATGTTTCAAATATTTATTTGTGCAGTCACTAATGTACCATGATGACTAAGTGATCGATGGTCAGCTTTTTCTTTGAATTTCAGATATTACTTGAGTACCATTAACATGTATGTCCAGTTAAACTTGCTGTGAAACCAACACTTTTCACATTTTTTGTTTTGTTGACAATTTTACAATTTTTATAGCAATTATGTGTCTGATTCTTTGTAGAATGTGTCAGAAATTAAATATAGATTGTTCTCAGAATATTTATTTGCTGTATTTTACATACAACATATGTGCAGTGGTTAGATCAGTGGCTGTTGTTGTAAATGCACCTTATAAATAAGACCGACCCCACTTGAACTAATGCAAATTTTGTTTGCCACCAGTATGAGCACTGGGAAACATTATGCTTAAATTTGCCTAAATTTAGACATTCAAATGAAGTATTAGCTGTGAGATAGTTATGAGACCTGTCTTTTACATAGTTTGACTCCAAGCACATTTTCTCTAAACAGGCAATTATGAAGGAACCACATTATTTGTTTCCCTGTAAGAATAGCAGTCAGCCTTTCTACAGATGACATCATAAAACCAGGTTACCTGAATGGGAATAATAAGGAATCGCTAATTAGTCATTATTGCAATTTTACACTTCCTTAGAGGTATGAACATCTGCAACAGCACCCCATCCAACACCAACTGATGCATTCTGGGAAAATGAGGTCAGATATATCTCCAGATTGCCAACATTCTCTCACCAGGCTCAAATGAAAGACAGATAAATAAAAGAAATCATTAATGTCGCTTATGTCTACAATTTATAGATAAATTATTATCCTCTTCACAGATCAAACATATTGCTTTGTAGGTATGCAAACAATACAACCTGGGTTCAGGAAAGAACAAAATGTTTGAGTCAGTCAACTTGTGAAAATGAAAAGACATGTTTAAGACTCTTTAAGACTTTTTTTATGTAGGCCTTTAACTATAATGTTGTTCTTCCAAATGTATCATTTTTCATAAATCCGTTAGGTGAAATTGAATGCTGGTGTGACCAACAATATGAAATTGACAAAAAGAAACATTAATGAGCCTATCCTTACATGTTTGATCCTGGTATAAAACTAAAACAAGCAGCATCTGTAAGCCAGAATGCCATTCAAATGTATTTTTGCACGTTGGCCTTTTCAATATTGCTTTTTCATTGTATTACCCCCTATTTCTTCTAACTTTAAGAATTTTTGGGTACGTTTCTACCACTTTTGCACATCCAAAGATGCCCACACTTTGCAAAACTGTTAAAGCGCAGTAAGATTGAATTCAGAGTGGCTGTGAACATCCGTTTCTGATTCTTCCCACCAGTTCTGAACTGAATTTAGGTCAGGTCTGTGGCTGGTCCTAACACAACATAAGAGTTAATATTAGAGACACCTGAGGATAAAAATGTTTATGTGTGGGTGGTTTAGTAAAGAAATAAAATAAGGTCCACAAGTCTTTTGACTTAAACTACTTATTTTTCAGCTTCAAGTAAAAACGAGTAATATGAAAATAATTTATCTGTTTTACTGCCAAGTAAATCTGTTTTGGGCTTAAATACAAACAACTTTAAAAATCATTAAGATAAATTCCTTGCTTTTGGGGAAAAAACTTGAACACTGCTTACGACTCTGAAGTGTTATAACATTCACTCATCTATGTGTTGACAAATCTGAGATACAGAGCTGTCAGAAGAAATGAGCATTTCTAATTTTTTTAACCAATGCCACAATGAGACATTTTCTTGTTATATCTGTTTCATAAATGGTTTTGGACGTTTTTTATTTGTTTCTATTTAACAAAGCAATGCTAACTTTTCTAATGGATATTCTCCAAATCTACATAAAAATACCAGAACTTTATGGTCACATTTTTACAGACACCATTTTGTCTCTGAGCTTTAAAACCCAATCCTGTTTAACATGTTTCCACAGTCCTGAGCTGTTTCCTCATGTTCTTTCATCTTTCTTCTCCATATTCTTAATTTCCAACCACGACGACAACAGAGGGCAGCCCCTGAATAGCTTGTAGCAGACATGTTTATCACCTTCTCACAGATGTATGTGACTCTAAATCAAATCTTTTGTGATGTGATGCAGAGGAAGGAGATTTTCCTGAAGTCACTGCTAACACTAGCTACCTTTGACATTCAAGAAAATGATCTGAGGGGAGGGAATCCTATCTGGCCCTTACAGCCCCACGAGCTTGTAAGCCATAAGTCAGTCAACTCCAGGTCTAAAAGTCAGAGCAGAACTTTTCCAAATCTTTTGCCTAAAGGGATAACACTCTTCTGAATCTGTCCTAATATATATGTATGTATACACCGAGAGAGAGAGAGAAAGGAAAAAAGGAACGAGAGCGAAAGCAATTAACAACGGAGCTACTGAAGATGTTCAATGTGGGAAATAAAGACTTTATGAATTTGATGATAATTGAATTGTCTGGAATAAGTGTTGCATATAATTGTATTTTTGACATTTCGATGACAAGAGCTTATTTCTTAAAAACTGAGCTCAGAGGTGAACGAGATGGAGTTAATTAAGCGTCTCCGCCTTCTAGCCTTTGTAAGAACAAGTGGGAGTATCAGGATGAGGACTTTACTTTTTTAAGACCAAAATTCCTCCTTTCCCACTTCTGCATCATTGCCTCCATTTTGCCTCCTCAGTTTTACAACTTCGATGTCAACAGTTTTGTTTTTATCAGAAAATGTGTTTTGTCAGTTTCCATTTTCACTTAACTCGGGCGCCTCCCCCATGCTCACATTATTTCATGGTATTTTCCTCTGTGGCATAAAGGCCCACTCCCATTCTGTTTTCCTGAATTTTTTTTTGCTGACTCTGACGTTCAGCTTTGCAGTGGCTGGTGTCTGATGCAGACTCCCATATTGCAGAGATTGATAGCATTTGCTTCTTCTGCTATGAAATAATAAAAAGTTCATTGTGTCAGCAAGGTTATTATCCGAAAGACCACTAAGAGAGGAGGAGTTATTATATGACTAAAACTGGAAAAATAGAGAAAATCCCAGTTCTAAACTCAATACATTGGCTCCCAGAAGAATACAGTAAAATACGTTTGTCCGTTTATAAATCACTGAATGGCTTAGCACCAAAATACATTAAAGATCTTTTGTTGTCGTATCAACTTTGCGGACCTCTCGGGTCCTCTGGATCAGGTTCACTCTGAACAAAGAGTCAGAACAAAACATAAAGAAACAGCATTTAGTTTTAATGCCTTTCTCTTTATAATCTGGAACAAACTTCCAGAAAACTGCAAAACTGCTGAAACACTGAGTTCTTTTAAATTGGATTATTAGTAACTAACATTGATTCTAGTGTGAATGACAACTTTTCTTTATTTTCTCTTCTTTTGTTTGTTCATTGTGTTATGTTTTATAGCACTTTGAACTGCCGTGTTGTTGAAATATGCTTTACAAATAAACTTGACTTGACTTAGAAGGATAAACAAATCCTCGAACAAAGATTTTACCTGTTTTCTGAAGGCGTTCTGGTCAAAGTTACTCCAATTAATCTGCCCTACTTTAAAAGGTTCCACTTCTGTCGGGCGTATTCATCTTCGGTGGCCTTTATCTGGGGCCAATGCAATTTTCTCCCCTCTACCACATATCACAGCCACTGTAACCAAACTCTGATGGTGACTAGAGAATGTAGTCCTTCAAAGGAACTCCAGTGGGTATTCATGAAAAATGCATGAGTGCAGACTGCACATGGATGCTCCCTTAAGCTGAGTCTCTGAAAATATGACAGTGACAAACAAGGGTCTAATATGTCACGATCACGATAAGGAAGAAGAGTTTCTGAATGAATGTGTGGGCGTAGTGCATGCTTATGTATGTAGATTACATACTCACTGAGGCTGGCTACAGTGCTTTAGGCTGAATCCGTTACCTCTACCAAATTGCAGATGTACTATATTTTGTGATCCCTTTCAGAGCAGTGTTGAAAAGCTCTCATTGTTCCTTTTTTCCTTGTTGCATGTTAAATTACTGATCATTAGCTTTCATCTATCCCACATGTCTTTGAAGTAGAGCAACATAAAATGTAAATTATTATTTTTCACTCTGAACATGGATACTCACATAGTCTGGATCTAATCTCACAGATGTTAAAAAAAGGAACAACCTAGGAAAAGCAAAGCTTGGTTACTGTTGTTTGAAGACAATGGTGATATTTTTCTACAATTTTTTTCCCCAAGCAGCACGTGATTTTGCATTGCATCACTAACCCACTGGGAAACGCAAGCCTTTATACCTTTCACAGGTAGCATTCACTTTAAAAATCTTAATCAAAGCAGCAGCTAGAAGACAAAAAATATTTATTATAATATATGTTGTAAATTATTCTCTTTTCCTTCCATCAAAAGGGAGAAAATTCATGACCAGCTGAAACTAAGTCTAATACCGTGTTGAAAGACATGGTGCATCTTTGGCAAATAGTGGGTGATGATTTCGATTGTAATATTGGTATATGCAGCAAACGAATCCTTCAGGGAACATGTGTGAAAGTTTGTTCACCTAACATTGCACAGATAAATGAAATAAACTGAAACAAGTGTAGATTATCCTATCTGCCACTGCAATAACGATCTTCAGGCACTTGTCAGAATAAATTTAGAAGTATTATATATTAACTAAGCAATTAGATACAAGCCTATTATTGAATAATTACTGCATGGGCCATCATCTTACAACAACTTTAATCCCAATTGATGCGATGGGAAGCTTCTCGTATCATGTTAAAAGACAAATCCTGTGGTTGTGGAAAAGATTTTAGTCTGTTTAAGAAGTCTCAAATAATTAGCATCAAGCAGAGAAAACATCCCAGGTGATTTGCAGGCACTATTAAAATTGAGTTAACAATTGTCCAACATATTAAAATCCAGAATTATAATCGGGAACCATCATCTTTGAGCAAGAAATGTGGTTGACAAAAAAATTGTAAATGACTGTGATCAACAATCGCTTAAACACTTGGAGAAATCAAACTGATGAAAAACAACAGTACAACTCAGAGTTATGTTTAATTGTGAAAGTAAGAACATTCAATGTCAAGGGAACCAAAGGGATTGGGACTGAACAGCCATGAGAAAATCACTAATCAGCGAGGCTAACTGGAGAAAAATCCTTCAGTTTGAAAGGAAACAGAAAGATTGGACCCTGGAGCAATGGAAGAAGGCCATGTGGTCTGATGAGCCCAGATTGACCCTGTTACAGAGGGATGGGTGCATCAGGGTAAGAAAAGAGGCTGTGTAAAGCCTGTGGGGGCAATGTTGTAATCTTGGGTAGGTTCAGCAACTTTATGTGTCCAAAGAATGAGATCAGCTGACTACCTAGTTATAGTGCATAACCACAATGTTCCAACAATGAATTTTGCCTTTTCGCATGCCACGGGTATATTCCAAGGTGCCAAGGCCAGGATTCATCAGGCTCAAACTGTGAAAGAGTATTTCAGGGAGGCACCACAGAGTCCAGATCTTAACTTGAGTGTAAATGTTTGGGATGTTCCGGTCAAGGTTTTGTACAGGGTTTGGGCTCTGCTATCATCGACTCAAGAATCTTGGCAAAAATATTTGTAGCACTGGACAGCAACATTGCATATGGAAACAATGCCGTGGCGAATGCATGCCATAATAAAAGCAAAAGGCAGTCCGGAGTTTCTGACCATTTTTAATGGTGACTGGTTTTGGCATTGTATTTAATCACTTATGTTTCACACATATTTTGCACAATTGCTAACTCTATATTTATTTATTTGATGTCATATTTTGACTGCTTATCGCTGTGCTTTCACTAGTACATCCTTGGCAAATCTCCTTGGTATAATGTCATTTAAAATGCTCTTTTCATGACTCATCCCTGTTTCAGGAAGGAAAAAGGTCACATTAAATTAGGATTTATATAAAGCTACCTACACAACAGTGAATTCCCATGCTCTAATAGCACATTTTAAAGAAGGCAAGTGAATAATTTTGAATATGTATGCAGGGAAAACCACTTTGCCATTTTGATGGCTTGTATTGCCCACTGCCCCATTTCCTTATGTGGGAAAGGAGACGATGTCATTACACATTCCTCACAGATCACTGCTTCTGAAATGTCTCCTCTTTGAGAAATGGATACTTCTGCTTAAAAGACTCAAGTCAAAAAGTACAATCCCTAAATAATTTTTTCCACAACTTTAAACCTGGTTACTGTCGTGCCAACTGCCAAAATCTGCAGGGCTTCCCATCAGTCAGGGAATTGCAGAAGGAATCATTGAGATTACAACAGGTGGCACCGCAGCCAAACAGAAAGCTCCCACTTCCTAATATTTATGTTTCTTCGGCCACCTTGGGCCCCACGTTTGTGCCACAATTCGACATGCAGCCTACAGTGTTGCTAAAGATTTATATCCCAGGTGGGCCTGTTCACAATATTGGACATATCTGTAATATTGGACAGCACATAAAATATACTGATCTATTTAGTTGTTATAATTCCATATGGGCAGGCCATTGATAAGAGCTGTCTAATTGAAACAGCAAGTTGAGAAAGGGATCGATGGGTACAAAAGAAAAGAGAGCTTTCCTTGTGAGACTCATATTATTAGATTTCATACAGTCTGATAACCCCTTTGCTTTTGATTGATCTTTTCCATTTCAAACATTTAGGCCTTGGATCAATGGTTGTGCCCTGCAGCTATGACTGTTGAGGAAGTACCAGAATATGGTCACTTTCTACGACCGCAGTTTGACGGCAACTGTATTGTCTTACAGTTGCAACACAGAAAATCTAGCTGAGCGACTTTCCTGCTTCGGCATCAAATTATGTCAATTTAAGAAACAGAAACGTGTTTCAAGTTTTAAATAGGAATTAAAAAATAGCCCTACTGTCCAGTGGTTTTCACATTATGTCATCTGATCTCTCCCCAATGCACTCAGAAAAGATGTGGGATTTGGCCATGAAGGGAGGAATATAAGCAGAGCTAAGTGCCTATCTCTAATTCTCCCAGCCCAGTCTCTAGAGAGTCCTGCTGGAGCTGGTGGGTGTAGCTATATGAACCATAGGGCTGGATGAAATGTAATGAGATTAGTAAGTACAGTACACAGGAGGAGCCATTTTATGGTCTTGCATGATGGGTGTAACATATCTGCCCTGAACTCATTTTTTCTTGCTGAACTCATCCTCAGAGTAGGCAATATGTGACACTGTAATTATACAGATTGAATTAGCAGTTAGCTGAATTCCTCTGGCCTTTATTATAAAGAGCTTTAGCTTCTTCAGATTTGGTGCAAGGTCATTTACAGTAATCTATGTTCAGTTCATCAAAGATAACAAAATCAGAGAAACTTCAGCGACGAAAAAACAACAGCTGGGGTATTTTGTATAAAGAGCTTCTGTGTTTTTCCTCTAGTCAAGAAGATCTCACACAAGGCATTTTAGAAGTATGTTATTAATTGCAACCAAGTGACTACACAAACAAAAATACAATTAAAACAATCCATTAACGTATCAGAATAATAATCTAATAAATTTAATCTTTTAAAACAGGACCTACAAAGTGCAAATGGAAGTTACTTTGTTTATTTTACATTCATGTTTATCTATCTTTAGATCAAAGCACTTCTGTATGTACATCCTTAGTTTAAGTAAAGACCACCTAGAAATGCATTTTCAGAAAAAATCATATGGGTAGAAGACAGTTCTTGTGTATTTTCAGAAAAAGATATAGACATTTAGGAACAAAATTAATCAGTCATGTTTGCTTCAGAGCTGGTTCTTATGCATCTCAGTGTTTTATAATTCTTAATTTATTTGTTTGGTGTCTTGGGTGACAGTCCACTTCCTGTTTTCAATTACACATGCATGTCTTACATGTGTGATATTTTATGTTAAGCAGATGTCAGGTATGTTTATTTAAAATAATTGCAAACTAAACTTAAAATCCTGCTAAAATGAAATCACATGTTGGTGGACATAGATTGAGTGCAAGTTTTCTCTCTCATAAGTGTGGTGCTTTTACTTGGCTGCACAAAATGGGAGAGTTTTCAATAGCCAGCTTTTATGTCCCAACAATTAGGCAGCCAAAAGGAGAGAGCAATCCCATTTTACGACAGCTGTTCGCACAAAACTGAATTACAAACGGGTTGCAAAGTGTGAAATGGGCAAATTGGCAACGCAATTCCTGTCCATTTGGAATTGAGGTCTGACTGACAGATTCAACATGTTGATGATGTTCTCAAGCACTGCAGTATGATAGCGTAATCAAATGCAATCTTGATAATAACAACTTCTCAAATTAGTCAAATATCTTTAGAAATTATTTGTTAAAAATACAGGTGAAAGTAAAATGTGTACACGGTGCCCATATTCAAGTATTTATTCATAGAAGTGTAAATTTAGATTAAATCTATACATAAAAATATACTGCTGTAATAATAAGTAGGTATCAGATCCTTGTCTAAGTCTTAGAATTTAAAACTTGGCTACATTAACAAAAATCTAATTGAAACCATAGACAAATAATGAAAAAAATCTAACAAACACTAAAAGAAACCCACAAAAATGTTTTGCTCAGCTTCAGTGTTCTAGGTAGAACATATAAAAATACTGACTAAATTAGGACGATAGGTTAAGTTTTGCAGTTGTAATACAACAAAATGTGGAAAAATTTGAAACAATTTAGCGTTAAAAACAATTTAGCAACACACCACATTTTCTACATGACTTTGGAAGTTATGCTAAATTACAGTAGGATATAAAGATAAATAGTAATAAAAGAAAAATTATTACATGTCTTACATTAATTCTTTATAATTTGATTGGCCAATGTTGACTTTGTAATGTCTAACAACCTGACAAAATGCATTAATTTGTGACTTCATATTTGTCATACACAAACAAATTCCTTTACATTTATGTCTTGGAAGTAAAATTTTTAAATCAGACTTTTGTGTTATTGAAATAACAGTCATGGGAAAAATATTTAGATATTTCTCTTATTATTGGTCTTATTTTTTTTTCAAAAGGATATTATGGAGTTAAACATCAAGAACAGAAAAGAATGTTCTTAAAGGCAGAACACGCAATAAATTTAGCCAAGCCCAAAAAAGGAGGGAAAAAAACAACCATCCATTTTCTCTTTTTAGCCTAATAATGTGGTACAGACAGTAGCTGCAGACATATTGAATTAACAAAAAAAATAAAAGTAACAAATGTGGTTCAAAGGTAAAAGCTTAAATAAATGAATGCTGCAAACAGAAAAAAACCATCTTGAGTTTAACTGTTTTTGTCATTATTGACACCACAGAGCAGCTCTTATAACAAATGAGACTCTTTACCCTCTAATCAGGGTTTAACTTCCACAAGGACCTTAGCGTTTCCCAGACCACCTACACTAATCATTCAGACAAGCTGATCAGGAGAAGCCCTCTCATGGTCTGCCTTGTTGATGTGGTGCCTCATTTAAACCCATCTGCAGGTCATGTTATCTAAATGAATGGAAAAACGGTAGAAATACCCTCGCTGGCTGTAATTTGCATTTCATGGCTACTGTGTGCTGCAAAGCTCATTCTGATAATTGCTCCTCTAGTAAAGTTAAATGATAGGTGTTCAAGGTGGGTTTGACCACATCTACATTTGTTTTCCTGTTTTATTCACTGGTTGAAGCGAAAACTCCATAAATCTTCTTGTTTGGGCCATCTTGCTTACAGTCATTACTAATTAACATTTTTTCAGAACTTGCCTTGTACAATAATAATTATGCATGAACCCAATGATCTCTGGTAAGGAATAATGAGCTTACCAACTAACTGTTGCAGGGACATTGCTTACAGGCGATTAGTAAACTCTGTGCTGAATAAGGCTATGATAAAACTAATTTTCTCAGATTTTTGTTGTCTCCACTGGCAAAGCTGATCCTTGGCTTAGAGTTCTAACAGGTTTGCTTGAAGAGCTGGGGCAATATACATTTTATGGGGTGAATCACTCAGATTAAAACATAAATGAAGTAAAGATGGTAATAAATTTTAAGTTAAAACTAAGATTCAAAGGAAGGATTAGTAATAAGTTGGAAAGATGTGGCTGTAACAGTTTTAGATGTTTCTCCTAAGTTTTATCATTTGAGAGAAGGAGCATTTAGAATGGATTTTGTTTAATAACTGATTAGTAATTAAATATTTAGTTGATTAACAAGAATCTTCTCCCAAATTAAGGCAATTAATAGGAACCACTCTGAGTTGGAATTGGCATATTTTTTGACATCCATCTCCAGTAGAGAGACACTGTTAATATTCACAAGATAAACAAAAAGATTCTCTTGTATAAATCAATATAAAAAAATACTTACTGATTGTTAAACAGGTTTGTTTTATTTTCTTCAGTTAATTGAAGAGAATAAAAACACCACACATGTTAGTTAGAAATTTAATTTTAAAAAGAGCATTTGATTTTAATTCCATGTATACATCTTACCCTGCATGAATGTTGTCTGCTATAGATCAATACAGTATTTAGATAGAACACAAACATGAAAAATCTCACAAGAATGTGTGGGTTACATTATCATTTTGAATTAAAATTATTGGAAGTTAAAAATACATGTTTTATAATGTCAAAAGACACACTACTTCTACAAATGTGTGAAAGAATGGGTCACTTTCAGAAGGTCAGTGAATTTCATTGTGGTACCATAGTTTGTTCCCTGTGCATATATTATATGGCTGAATTACAGTAGCATCGTAACAATGTGGAAGCAAATGGGAACAACAATAACTCAGTCACAATAAAAACAAAGTGAACAGCACATGCTGAGATGCCCAGTGTGCAGAAGCTGCCTGCAGATTCAATGGCAAATATCATGCAGTCTTTAGATTAGGTCAGAAACAGTAGATAAATAGCTTTATCAGAATAGGTTTCAATAGCTGAACTGCTGTATCCAAGCCTTACTTCACTAAGTACAATGCAAAGTGTCAGACTCAGAGGTGCAACACACACCACAGTCTCTGGAGTCTAGATTAGTGCTTTATGCTGTGACACATTATTAGTTTCTGTAAAAGAAACTCACAATGTTGCTGCATCTGAAGACATTTTGGACAGTGCTGTTGTCCTTTGGGATCAGTTCGTAGGTGGCTCATTCAGATCCAACATGACTGTGTACCATTGCATTAAGCTTGGTCCATATGGACACAACATGACCAAGTCTGGTATGGAACAACTGGCGACCACAGAGCCCACCTCAAGCTGATTGTACACATTTGGGCCAAATTAAGACAGGGGACTATGAGCCAGGTCTTCTTGTCCAACATCAGTGTCTAACTTGAGAAATGTTGTTCAAGAATTATCAGAAATACCCATAAACAGCCTTTCTAAAAGAAAAGAAGTGGTTGTAACTGTAAGGGAGGAGCCAGTTCCATGTTTATGGCTTTCAAATAATAATCAGTCTCAGCTTACTTAGTTTGTGCACACAAATAAATAATATGACTTTAGTTCCACTTTGCGCTCAGTGAAGACATTTGAAATGCAGATATATAAAAGTTTATTTTTTTAAATAAAATAAAAAGTAAAAAGAAACTTTTGGCAATTGTATACTTTTTATGCAAATATGCATGGTATCGACTTGGACACTGACTGCAAAGTGGTGATCAAAGTGAAAGCCTTGGGTGAGAAATTATCCAAGGCAGTTGTTTTTTCTTTCAAACCAAGTAACCAAGTTACAGTTTGTGTCCAGAATGTGTAAGGTTGGCAGAGGCTTTAGGGAAGGTCATCACGGCTAACTCTCTCTGCAGACCGAGCTGTGAGGCGCCACACAGTGATGGGTGTGTACAATACAGAATGAATAATGAAACTTTAGTAATTACCATCCAGTCCTGTGGAGGAATGAACTCTTTGAGTTGCTGCAGGAAGTACAGGCTCTGCTAGGCCTTCTTCCAACAGAGTCCATGTGTGAGAATCATCTCAGCTCCCGAAGAAGGGCAGTTTCTAGGAACATCAAGTAATCTATTAGTCTAATAGACTAGTGATCCAGAATTTCCCAAATTAAGTTTGTCAGCTGGAAGGAAAGAACACAGTGTCTCTTCACAGCCTTTTTGAATCTTTAGACTAATCAAACTTATTCTGTCAAAAAACTATTTATGACTAAAACTTGAATGAATTTAATGACTAAAATAAATAAATCTCTAAATGACTCATTAATTTATTTACATGCACAATATCAAATTCTATTTTTATCCTAACGTCATGATGAATACAGGATTATATTTGAATAAACTTTGTTTTTCCATCTGATTAAAAATATCAAGCCATATGAGTGTTTTTTTTTATCTTCAGAATATATTACCTTTTGTGCCTCTCTGTGTGTTATAAAGTAGCCCACTATTCTATTTTGAAACTTTGTACAACTGCTGTGTATGCGTATGAGGTCTGTGTGTTTTCCCATATGCAGTAACTACACATTCTTTCTACTTTTAAGCTGCTGCTGGATCGCTCCAGACTGTGTTTTACTCTAAATTGTACAATGACAATAAAGATCTCTCTATCAATCTATCTATTTTTTCTGTCCTCCTCTGAAAGCTATGTGTGAACTGCCAGGCCCTCCCACCATGTGTCTGGTTGCCTGAGCCTGCTGATCAAGGGACACATGCCAGAAACAGAGTGTCCAGGGACTCCATCCCAGGGCTATTTTAGTGTCGCGGTGACACATTTCCTCTGCCACCCTTTTCTAATGTGTCTGTTTTAGCCCTTATCACATATAGGCCTGGTGTGGGGTCTGAGTATTTGACATTGACATAAAAATATAATTTTCCTTCCAAATGGAAAGGGATTTTTTTTTATTTTATAGAACCTTTAAGCTTAGGACAGTATAGCATTTTTAAATGTAAATATTTACTTTATTTTGTTTACATAATAACCTTAATTTTACTTACCTATTAAGTGTACAACAATCATCTTGGAACATTGGACAAAACCCACCCTCTCCAAATCAAATCAAATCAAATATGACAATGGGAACATATCAACTCAAAGTTTAAATTGCATTTCATGATACAATGCATGACAATGTATAAGAAAATGGAAAACACATGCAAAATAAATATAATAATAATAATAATAATAATAAAATGATTTAAAATAAACGAACAACATATGCCACTATGGGCTTAACAAGTTTATTTAAGCAAAGCAGAGAAAAGAGTACATCACAATGAACATGCTAATTACTTACTATATCTGACTTGACGTGTGATAGAGGGATCTTGTTAGAAATATGCTGCACCTTTATGGAGGGGAAAAGCAGGATTTCATGGAAAAAGCTCATAGCTCTGAGACTTCCATTTTCAATGACTGACTGTGACCAATAGCATTTTCTCCAGCTGTTGCAATTCTCCAACTTATTCTTGCGGCTGGGGAGACTATCTTACTGACTTGCCAATAAAATGTGTGTTGCCACTGGGAAAGAGCGGGAACTGTCAATTGGTTTTACCTTATCTACCTTAAACATGCCTCTGCTGACTTCATGCCTCTACCCATTTCTCTTTTATTGCAAGTTTTCATTGTTTTCTTTTTACATATGTGTACAATTTTCTGTGTGCACCCCAAAAATGTATTCAATTCCTTAAAATTAATGATCATCCATTGGCTAACACAAGGGAAATGAGAAACTGCATTCAGTAAATGGAAACATAAAAGATTGTATTTTTTTTCTGCACTGAATTTCAGACTGATTTAATTAGTACCTTAAATATCAACACTTTGATTGTATCTTGTGTCTGCTAAGTAGATTGCATGATAATCATCTTACATATAATTGAGTGTGCATGCACTTTTTGACAAGGACCAAAATCTCTTCATCTCTGGAGATGAGAGGAGGTCAGGTGAGGAAGAACTGATCGGCTTGTGAGTGCTCTTCAAAAATCAGAGCTCCAAAACAGTTGAGGAAATATGGATGACAAAGCCTGACCGGGGGAATTACTCTCAAAGGATCTGATTGAAAGCTTGTGTCAGAGAGGCGGTAGCAATCAAAGGACTTGTGTTTTTCAAGTCGAAAGAGACCATGTTGAGAGCACGATAAATCCAACGTCCTGATTCTCCATTCAAAGGCTGCTATTTTCAACTGTTGGTAGTCCTCATTGGTGTTCTGCTCTCTCTAACATAGTGCCTCCATATCCCTTGAACACAACCATTTCTTTAAATGTCACAAAACAGGCAGTGCATTGATGCTTCAGCTACACACAACCTTGTTACCCCACAAATTAAGAGAATTTTAACATTTAATTGATAGTAATGTGTGACTACAAAAAAAATACAATCAGCAGCAAAATATGTTAGGTCAAGGCAAACTGACAAGAAACTTCTCTTCTTGCAGAGTTGTTGGGGAAATTACTGAGTTATTGACAAGCTGCCTGCTGACTTGTAAAGCTGCCAAACTGCCAATTAGCAAAGCACAGAACACCTGCCTGCTTCAGGGAAAAATATTTCTTGCTAATATTGCTCAAAACGACAGTATTATCCTTTTATAATAGCCAAAAATGGCATCTTTTGTTTTTGACATGCTTACATTTTACATATGGTCATGATTATACTGAACTAATTTGGGTTTTAACATGTAAAATAAAGTGCTTTGCAAGAAAACAACCAAGCCTCCTTGATTTTCTCAATTTTGTCACTTTACAACCACAAAATGAAAGATAAATGTTTTTTTTTTTTTAAGTAGCAATCAGAGAAGAGCTTCAGCCTCCCCTCTGTCAATACTTTGAAAGAAGACGTTTTACTGCAAATACAGCTTCAAGACTTTTGGTGGGTGTGGCTAAAGGTTTCTTCACATTCTTGTTAGAAAATCACTTTAAGCTCCATTAGGCTGGATTATCATTTGTGAAAATGTTTTTAAGTTTCACCACACATTCTCTACTAGATTTAGAGCAAAGTTTTGATTGTGGAATATGAATATGCTTTTATCTAAAACCCTTTCATTGCAGATGTGGTTGTTTCAGTAGACAATGTGTCCTGCTAGAAGGTGAACCCTGACCTAGTGCCACATCTTTTGAAAGATGTAATGGCTTTTCTTCCAGGACTGCAATGTATTTATCTTATCTCCCAGCTTCTTTGTCTACAGTGAAGAAAATCATTCACCCACCATGATGCTGCCATCACAGTATCTCATAGTGAAGATGATGCTTTCTTGGTAAGGTCAGTTTTTCTTCACTAACTGTTACATCCAATAGTTTATGCATCTGTCATTTTTCCACACGTTTGCTGCATTTCCTACATGGCATGTGGGAAACTGCAAACATGAATTCTTGTGGATTTCTCTGGCTTCTCGGTTTAATACTGTCCTTGCCTGGTTTGTGGTTGTATTGTGACAAAATGTGGAAAAGATATTGAACTTTTGCACAGTATATGCAGAGGAAAAATCCTAAGGGCTTTTTGAGCAAACATGCTCATTCACCTTTATTTAGCTCATTGCTCTAGGTTTCTGTTCTTCTAATTCCTTATATTTGGTTTGCTCTTCTAGCAAGCAGCTGCAGAAATGAGATCTTTTCCACTCAAAGCACTGAAGTGGAAAAACAGTTCAACAAAGACTTTGACTGGCATTCAGAAACAAATGATGGTGCCTTAATAGCATCTAATTTCTTTACAAATTTTGATAAATCAAGTGTTTGTGTATGAAGGAATGTGACCCTCAGAAATGTTATTTTGTCAGGAAAGAATGTATATCTAGGTTGACTTGCTGGCTGCAGTGCCTTTCTCCATGGTTTTAATATGCAAAACTCAAATTTGCACGTCAGTTTTTGGCATATTGTTGTTGTAGAGAAAACTATAGAGAACAGATTGAGAGGCTTAAAGCAAAAACATTTGGGTATTTATGAGGGAACTGCTCCACAGACCCAGCTGGATAGTCTTACTGTCACAAAGCCAAGGTAACAACAAAGGGCTTTTGTTGCTGATGGTCTCACTGTTACTACAACTAATACAGATTGTAAATGTCTGCACAGAAATCCAGACAGTGCTCTGTGTGAATATTATCTACTAACACGAAACAAATCTGATTTGCCTGTGGCTTGAATGTAATTTTACTTTAGCCCAACTGACTTACAATTTTTTTTTTATTTTGATGAGGGTTATATATAGCGAAAACAGAGTCACATTGGCTGCAAACATGCAGTGAATGAAATAGAAATGTGTTTATAATTTCCCTTTCAGGTCACAAGTATGTATTAAAGCTTACAAATAAATGTCGAGTAATCTGAAGCAACTGCAAAAAACAGCTGTGAAAATTGACCATTCAGATTGGATGGGTTACGTCTCTGTATAGCAATGTTTAAGTGTTGTAAGAAATTTTTAATTGAATGTAGATCTGGGCTTTGACTATGTCATTGTCAAGCATTAATATAATTTAATGTAAACTATTCCATGAAAGTGTGTGTTGTAGGGCTGTTGTCCTGCTGGAAGGTGAGACTTAATAATTTGCAGCTTCTAACATGTTTTCTTCCTAGACTGCCCTTTATTAAACTCCTTCCATTTTCCTATCAACTCTAACCTTCTTCCCTGTTCCTGCCGAGGAAAAACCTGCTCACATCATAATGCTGCCACTAACATGTTTCATAGTGAAGATGATGTGTTTAGGGTGATTTGCAGTGTTAAGTTTTCAGTGTTCTTCTGTTCGCTGTGTCTCCTACCTGGCTTATGCTGGATCTGTGTATTATTTTTGTTGAATTGAATTTAATTGAAATCAGCTGAAAATTGTAAGTCTCAATTTTATAATGTGTTGTATTCTAAATTCAAAGGAAGTTGCAGCTTTTTCAACTAGCAGCTATCATAACAGTTAAATGGTATTTAATTTGTTCACTCTTTTGTGAAATATAGAAACTTGACCACTGGCAAAAGATGCTGATACAAAGAGTTTGGAAAGAAGAATCCATATGTGTTTAAATAAAAAAAGCACATTATTATACTGTTAAAATTATATTAGGTTCAAAAGGAAATGGAACACATAGTTGTTAATGATGTATTTCTCTTTTAAAGGTGGCACCTCAAACCCAATGAGAAGGCATGCAGAGTTAATCTTCACAGTAAGAGATCACCATGATATCACCCACATTAACCCCAGGTCTGCTTTTAACTTACAGGTTCATTTAAATAATTGAGGAATTCCAAGATCATCAATAATTGATGTGTTTAATCATTAATCAACAAACGGAAAGCACCAGGGGGCAGGTTCAGGTAAAATACTGCACAGCTCATCCCAAGCCGACAGGAAAGCCTGATCTTTTGGCTAGAGACTGGACTAAACACAGTTACGAATTGTAATTTGGGAGGTATTTCTCCTACGGTTCCCAGACAGGTTCTCTGCTTGGATGGCAGATATGTCGCATGGATAATTGGGCTGGTGATAACTGTCATCTGGGCATCTAATGAAGATAATCAGCTTTTAGTTTGACAGCTCAGTTAGGACTACCCAGCGTCTTCCTCCCTCACCATACATTTTCTAAATAAAGAACGAAAATGTATTGCCAGTAACTGCTTAACGGAAAAAGTTAAGAATTTAGTCTCATCTTTTGCCCATATAGAAGTTAATGATTGTTAAATTTTGCAGTACGCTCTCTTTTACTTACTTTTACTGCAAAGCTGACCATGGCATTTACTTTAAAACAGAACCATAAAGAAAATGAGACAAGTTTGAATGGACCACTAACAGGATATATCTCCTTCTTTTACCACAGTGTCTCCTTTTTCCTTGACTTTGCACACTGCTGAAATAAGTAGCTAGCATGCAAATGCATTTTTATTATTGCTCCATCCAAATTTGTTCACCATTAACAGCTAACAGTTACTCATCCAATGAATTGAATAAAACATAAAGAAACCAGCATAGTAAAGATAAAAACTTTCCCTGCACCATCCACACTTCATGGAAATACTGGAAAGCACTGTGGGATTTAACTGTTTAATTTGGGATACACTTGGTAATGTGTTTGTGATGGGCAATTTTTCAAAAGACAATTCTGACAGGTATAAATGGTGTTTTACAAAAAGCATCAGTATGCTCTCAACTGACTGTGAATACAAAATAGCAAATGCTTTTAAGCTCTCCATCTGAAATTCGGAAATTGTCTTCTTCACAGTGCTCGGGATGCACGTTTGATTTTGTTCCACAATTCAGTCAAAAAAACAAAATGCTCTTTTTCTTTAGTTAATAGTGGCTCAAAGTTACCAAAAGAAGAAAAATATTAACTCACAGAGAAAATCCATTCTTGATAATTAGGCAGAGTTACAAAGCTATGAGAATTATTTTACCACTCATTCTTGTTCTCTAGGAACATCCATTAGTCAAACAGTGTCTTGTCTCCTCAGCAAATGTGGTGAGATGTTTGAATTCAAGCTCATATGTACCAGTTTTATCCATGCAAACTGAATAGAGATCTCTGCATAAACAAATATTTTTTACAAGAATCTAACACATGACTGATTTTTGGTGTCCCATTGACTGCAGACAACATTCAACTCCTAAAATGATATGCTGACGGTTTTTTGTCTCCCCAGGGATCTGAATATGCGCCAGTTTGTCTCTCGGTAACAGCTAACTACTACTGTGAAGTGTTAATAATATTATCACATAATGAAAAATGTAAAAGGTTGAATGCATTCACAGCAGTTAATAGAGTCATAAATCTGTCTTTAGTAGTGCCGATATGCACACAAACCTGTAACTGACTCTGCATGTTTATTTAAAGACGCAATAGGTGGAATTCAGACATCTCTCACTGAAGAGAAGTGGCTTGCAGTGTCCAAACACTCTCATCTTCTCTTGGTATTTCCTGAGGTTAAGTGATACAGATAAAAAAGGCAACAGACTGATTTTATAAAACACAGACATCTGATGTCAAACAGATTTTTCATCAAAAAACACCATGCAGGCACAATTTGAAAACTTCTAAAGTCACAAGAAATTGGATTAAAGACCAATGATTTATAAGCAGCCATGCAAAAAGAGCCATTTTATGAGTGGAGTGTAATAGATTATTGACCAACCTGGAGGTGGGAATGATGAAGCTTCAGGATCATTTATAACTTTAGAACCATCCATGTCTTCATCTTCATTTTACAAACACAAACAATAAATCAGTTCAGTATGACTAACCTTCTGTGACACAGTGTGTGTTGCGCACAATTATGATTTTACAAGCTGTAAAACATGTCAAGAGTATAAAGTGAGTCCAATGTATTCACTTAACTTTTGTCAAGTGTGTGAAATGTATGAAAACAAAAGAGAAACATGAGCTTGCATGATATTAAGGGAATATCTTGCAGTTTTCCACAAATTCTTAAACCCCTTGTTCTACCATTGTTTGCATTTAGTGAATGGTAATGTCAGGCTGAAAAGAAACTTTGGGATGTTAAGGACTTCTAACATATAAAAGACAAAAATAAGCTCACAGTCTAACCTGCAAGTGTTGAAAGGGCAGTATTGAAGGGTACTAGCAACAGCAGTTTTTATGGGGCAATGGAAGTGACACACTGTGATGCTTTGCAGTCTGTTCAGTTTAGAAAAAATCATTTGGACTTAAAATAAACATCTTGCCTCTTCCCTGTCACTCTGTCCTCAGGAGTGCAATATTTTTGATGGTTGTGTATCTATTGATGATACCTCGGGCTCTTTGTGAAGATTTTTCCTCCACAGTTATTAAGTGATATTTTACTGGAGTGTGAGGGTTCATCTTTTTTCATATTTTTTAAGGACACAGCAGGGAGACACGTGCCTTGATTGATTGATGATAAATATCAATTTTACCCAAGTCTGGGGGTGTAATCAGTCCTCCCCCTCCAAATGTTTCGGGGGTGGGGTGGGAGGCGGATAAAGATTGGATAAAGTTTTGTCTTAAGCACTGAATTACCACGATCTATGATGGATATTTCTTTTAAACAAGTCCAACACACACCTACAACATTTTTTTTCTCATAGTATCCATGTTGTCTGTGTGCAGAAACCTTGTATTTCATTTTATTGCTGTATGGTGTATGCCTGTCTATCTAAACGTCTGCCATCCAAGACTTGAATGATCTTTTCTGTGCTTGTGGCTATTTTTTAACCTCCAATGGCCAGATTGATGTCTTTTTGGTTGCATCATTGTTGGTAAAAGATGATCAGACATACAGCATAGCAGGGAATCCCCACCATGTTTGGTGCATGTTTGGTTAAAAGCCACAGAAGTTCCTGTTTGGTGTCAGTTTTGTACCCTGTCAGGTTGGATTTGCTTTGATTGAAGAAACATAAAAGAGGCTAAGTCAGCCTTTCAATTTTTACCCTGACAAATAAGATTCAAGTAGAAGCCATTATGAAAGCTGACTTGTTGTTTGGATGAGGAGCCTTCTAATTGGTGCCCATCATTCATCTCTAGTAAATTAGTGTGCCAAATCACATTTACAGCCTATTTTCTCAGCAGAGATTTGACTTGTTACAGCAGGAAAAGTACATTTGTAATTAGGATTGATGATGTTTAATATTCACTTTTAGTTTGTCTAATTTCAGAGTTCTGGTGCAGTACATGCATAACAATTATTAATGAGTGTTCTGGCAGCAAAATTTGCTTTTTGGTTTTATTTTTGCTTTGACTGCAAAGAAATTGCATAATTCACTGAGGACAGGAAAAAGTGTTTTTCTCCTTCCTGATTTCCCTCTTTTATCCATTTGTCAGTTGAGTGTTTCAGAACATCAAACCAATTTAAATATTTGCCAAAGGAAACATAAAAACACACAAAAAATGTTTTTAAATGTAGTTGTTTATTATTAAAGGGTAAAAATACAAATTTACATGGCCCTGTGAGAAAGAAGTGATTGATTCTGCAGCAGGACAATGATACAAAACACATTACCAAAAAACAGTAGGAAAACAATAGGCCTTCGCAGTGCTTTGCTGCTCGAGCCTAATTAAAAACTAAATGACAGAAGGAAAAGCAAAATGAAGGCTTTGACTGAGTGGCTCAGTCAAAGCAGTATGTAGGTTTGGAATTTTGTGCTCTGTTAATAACTGACAACTTCTTTGACAAACTTCGTTTTGAGTTTACTTTTTACGTATTTAAATTGCATTGATGTTCTGATGTTTATCAGAACATCAATTCTGATATATACAGTACAGACCAAAAGTTTGGACACCTTTTAATTCAGTGAGTTTCCTTTATTTTCATAACTATTGACATTGTAGATTCACACTGAAGGCATCAAAACTATAAATAACACATGTGGAAATATGCACTAAACAAAAAAGTGTAAAACAATTGAAAATACCCCTTATTTTCTAGTTTCTTCAAAGTAGCAACCTTTTGCTGTGATTACTGCTTTGCACAAACTCTGCATTTTCTTGATGAGCTTCAAGAGGTAGTCACCTGAAATGGTTTTCACTTCATAGGTGTGCCCTGTCAGGTTAATAAGTGGGATTTCTTGCCTTATAAATAGTCATGAGAATAAAGAAAGCCCATTGAATTAGAAAGGTGTGTCCAAACTTTTGGTCTGTAATATATATATATATATATATATATATATATATATATATATATACACTGCTCAAAAAAATAAAGGGAACACTTAAACAGGTGTTTAACACTTAAAGTGTTCCCTTTATTTTTTTGAGCAGTATATATATGTAGCATGCAGAATAGTAGAAAATATGGAGGGGCAAACACTTTTTCACACCACTGTATATCGTACAAATAATATATTATAATAACATGAGCCTTTGCACATTTGATTTTTGTTTAAATTGATTGGGGGAATACATTTCATTGACATAAACCAACAAACAAACAAACCCTAAAGTACACTCCAAAACACCCAAATCCAGTGCTGTGTTTGTCTGGTATGAATTTCTTCTTCCTTTCCTCCTACTTAAAGCTTACAGATCTTCAAACAAATATTAACATCAAACACTGATAACTGGAGTTAATACAAAAAGCAGTTTTCCAAAGATGATTTAATTTATTCAGGGAAAAAGGCAACCAAAGCCAACCCAGTTTTACACAAAACAATAATTACTTCCATCGTTATTAAATCAGAATTTATCAATGATAAACCAGATTCTTGGAAAAAGAGTTCAATTTTACTAGCTACACCCTGGACCGATTGCTGCCTGAACAGTACAATCAACAAATAGTTTAAATAGAATCTGTAAAAAATAACTAAAGATAGTAAAAAATAACTAAAGATATCAGAAAGTTAAACATCATGGCCTTCTTCCAAAAACAATTCAAGAACTGATGAGCAACAATATCATTGACATTGCAAAGTATTTTTAAAATTTTTGGGACTCTAGTGAATCAAATGGACGAGAGATAATTTCACAGCACCGTATATCTCTTTATGTTCACAGAAAACTAATCAAATCTAAGAAGCAGCAACAAGAAAATATTTGACAAAATCAATACCACTATTTTTTCTGCTGTCTCTGTATTTTGTTATCACACTTTCCAGTGTTCAACTGTTTCCCAACAAGAACATATGTAGTAAAACATTTAAAATTTTGGTATGTTGAATTTCTATTGGAAACTCAACTGTTAAATGCACAACCCATTAGGTAAGTTGTCAATTCAAAAACAAACAACTGAACAATATGACAATATTATTCACATTCTTGTGGGAAAAAAAGACAAAAAATTATATGGAAATAACAGACTTAGTAATATTTAGATTTCAAGTTTTGTTGTTAAATCCTACTTTACTCCAGTCATGCTTACAGGAATCTGTTTACAACATTTCAAATAAGTTTTAATATTCACTACCATTTAGATTTTAAAGAGAGACAAATATATAAGCAGTCTGGAAAGTATTTTTTATATATGATATATCTTTAACTCATTCATCATGGGTACCATCATTAACCAATGATGAAAATATTGCTTTATAGGATGTAAAAATAAAAAGGTAATAAATACATTAAAACTGTTTAGGCATTCTACCAATGTAAAATAAACGACCACTCTTATAGGATGTTCACTTAGTTGTTTTACTACATACGAGAAAAAAAAAATCACTACTTCTAGAAGTAGTGATTCCATATTTTTACCAGGGGTGGCATAAATTTAAAGCCAGTATCAGCTGCTGTAAATCCTCCCATTACATTGCAGATAAATGTAGTTTAACCCCCATAGAAACAGCCTGGAGTTTTTTAGTGTTGTGAATAAAAACAAAACAAAAACGTTTTTGCCCATCACAGAAGTATCATGTTTAGGCCACCTGTTGGGTGGCTCTTTACATTGTTGGGAGTTGAGAGAAATTTGTACCATTTTTCCCGCTCTGTTACTGTGCAGATGTTTGTGTGCGTGTGTGTGTGTGTGTGCATGTGTGTGATGCAGTGCAGTCAGCTCTTGATAACCCCCTCTGTGGTTTGAATGACACGCTTCCCTTGAAGCAGCAGGAGGCAGAGCCATATCAGCCTGTGATGGATGGTGTGAGGATGCTTTCAATGATGGATCTGTAGGACTGAGCTAAGACTGACTGTGGCTCACTGCGCTGACAGAAGTGCTGCTGGAGTAACAGCCTCTGTGGTCAGATAGCGGATATTCACATCCTGTTGTCTCACTTTGAACACTGATTACAGATCGAGATATAGGTCTGGGTTTTTAGGCAGTAAATAAGACACTAACTCTCAGCCATACACCAACCTGAGTTTTCATTTCCTTTCGGTTCTATAAAAACACCAGTAATCCCTTCGTTTCCTCAACGATGGACTCAACTCACCTCATCTTAAATTAAGGGTCGCTGGAGGTGCAATCCTTAGTACACACTGAAAAGAGAGCAGAGACAGAGACCCAGATAACAGGGAGTCGATTCCTCATACAATTTGTCAGAAGGTCTGTAACAGATGGAGGTTGCTAAGTTTAGCACCGATGATAAGTAGCTCAAAGAAAGTTGAAGCACTGTAGGTATCCAGTGGGATCTGGAATAACGCCTGTTTACACTTGCAGACAAAGCATTATCGTTTTACGTCTATGGTTACAAATCACCCAGACATTTTCAGTTTTGCTTTTATGAATGGATCATCGCAACATACAAACAATTGTAAGATGGAACGAAAGACAAAAACTAATAACAAAAAAGAAATTACTATATGATTCAATTATTGTTTCAGTAAGAGCAACTAGTGGTTTAGGTGTTTCGGGTAAACACTGGATCACTTTGAAATAAAAAAATACCTTGTTTATATGTAATACCAGTAAGTGTGGTAATGGAAAAAAAATGGAAACATCTGTAGGAAGTGCAATGATAAAATAAAACCAATTAAATATATGAATTCCATCTCATAAAACTGAGCATAATGTAAGCGTTTTACATTTTTACTTAAGAAAAAACAGTACAAAAAATCGTGTTCATTTTTCATTGCATGATTTTGACTTTGTAGTTTTTTTCCAAACTTTGCTTATTTTGTTTTTAACTAGTTACGCAGTCATATGTCTCTCATTACATTGTACATATAAAACAGCTGACTTTCTATTTTTATGTTTAGATCATGAAGTGACATTTAAACATCTTTTTCCATAAATCTCTTTTTTCTACAATAATCACAGATATGTATCTGTATTTTAGCATTATGCCACTTTTTGCTGTTCAATTAAATAATAGCAGATGAAAAACAAATTGTATGATAATTTAACTCAATTTACCTTCTATTCACAGGGAAATTTTGACTCATAAGATCCCTTTCACTCTCCAGGGTCCTACTCTTAACCAAAGAAATTGGAGTACACAAAGGTGGATATATGGAAATAACAGTCTTGAAAAGTCATTTCAATAATTCGACTGAAAAAGAAAACAAAAGGACTTTGACGAGTGTAAGATTTTCTACTCCACATCTCGAGGACCGGTGTCCTGCAACTTTTAGATGTGTCCCTGGTCCAACACATCTGAATCGAATGGATGGATTATCTCCTCAGTAGGGAGTCAAGTTCTCCAGAATCCTGCTGATGACTTGATTATTTAACTCAAGTTTGTTGAAGCAGAGACACATCTAAATATTGGAGGACCCCAGCCCTCAAGGACTTGAGTTGAAGACCGCTGGCTTCCTCATTCATGTCAAAAACTTTCTTTAAAGTTATCCTGCAGACATTGATTAACACTCTCAAATAGGAGAGTAAGCCAAAAACGCCAGGTGCCAAAGAAGCTGACTCTTTCAGAAAGTGCTGGATACAATTGTGATAATGGATTTTTTGTTTTTTGTTTTGTTGGTCTATTGTTTTAAAAAATTTAGTGGAATGAAAAAGTGTGGTAGCAAAGGTCCATAAAGAACAGAAATGTCCACAGCCTTGAAAAAAAAATCAGAAATAATTGATACAACTTGAACAAGTACTGTTGGGCGAGAGGCCTTGTACATCCTAGACAGGATCCAGTCCATTACAGAGCATCACAAAGACACAGGACAACAAAATCATGCACATTCACACTTAAGAGCAATTTAGTTAACTGGTCATGTTTTTGAACTGTGGGAGACAGCAGGGAGTACCCGGAGAGAACCCACACATGAACAGGGAGAGAACATGCAAACTCCAAGCAGAAAAGACCCCAGGCCGGGATAAAAATTGATTAACTGACTTTACAGAAAGAACATTTGCTCACAATCTTTATGCTGTGAGCAGATATTATAAATCCCATTGCAATCTTACAACTTTATTACAGCAGAAAGATTTAACTCAGTCAGTAACCATGGAGAAAATAATAAGCATTTATCAAGCATTGCCCTAATATCTTTCCAGAAACCCTCACAGGCCGAAACATTTTGGAGAAGTAAAAAGTTTGTTGGAATATATGAGCAATGTTCTCTCCATTTCCATCAGCGGTTTTAATACAGTCTGAGGTCAAACTAAATGCTCTACTCAGTAAAAAGAAAAGGTCATTTGTCTCATCAATACTGGACAAAATCAAAGTGATGACAGCTTCTGGATCCCATCTGACCATGCAAAGCCGAAGTGCAGCACAGCAATCAATATTTGGAAAGTCTTTAAGAAACTAAGATATGTACTCATCCATGTAAACAGAGACACCCACACACCCTTCAATGTTTAGGTCAGCATTTATGCTCTCTGGGCTGCCAAGTGTGATACTTGGGTTCAAATTTTGCTTTTAAGAATGATTCTAAATTGTACCAATATTTTCTTTCTAATCTTGGCAATGTTTTCTGCCTTTGCTCTGAGATATATTAACATGCTTTTTTTTCATAAGTAAACTAAATTTCTTCAACACAGCACACTCATGTCCTAGAAAAAAATGAAGAAGAAACCTTGTGCCACATGTATGTAAAGATTTGGGGACAAACAGTGCCTCCCTCTGTGTTTAATGGCCTATAACTAGCGAGATTAGCTCAGTTCACAAAACCATTTTTTAAGAGTCACCATCACTTGATTAGCACTAAAGCAGATAGCAAAAAGATTTTGATTCCCAAGCATGATATGCATGATTGCAAGCGGCTGATGTCAGTCTGTGTGAAAGACAAAGCAGGATGAAATTCTTCTCTCAATTTAGTCGAGTGCCAAAATATTAAAGGTTTACCCGGAAAGATTGAAATGTTATGAAGAGGTCTGAAACATGCTCAGAGTTTTTATTGTCAGTCTCCAGGGGCTCAACATGTCAGTGGACAATATTACCAAACTGCTTGGATACCTTCTTCAAAATATTAAAAAACACAAGCACAAAGGGTCATTAATAACTAACACTGTACCAAAGAAGGCAACTGCTGATGAATGGGGAGTTCAACAATCTTTTCTGTAGTTTTCAGTCAGATTAACAAACCAAAGAACAGAAATACGACTGATAAAATTTCCAAATGCCATTATATCTTATTAGTGATGTGGATAAAAATCTGAAATGGTATTACTGAATGTCACGGTTGCAATTGACAATGTTGATCATGACATGTTCATTAAATGTCAATGGAAAAGTGACTAAGATTGGTTCACTGTGCTAGAATGGTTCAGATGGTATTTGGGAATCACTTCCTTGTATTACTTAGCAACTACAAATCTGAGCAAACTATACATGGATCTCTATAAGGCTGTATTCACAGGTAAATGTAATTCAACAGCTACACTGTATGCTCCAGCTAGCTCAAATTATGGAGTACCACAACATCTTCTGATCTATGGAAGCCTATTGATGAACTTTATATGTTCACGTCACTTTGTTAGGATAATAATACAAGATTAGAGATTAGCACTCAACTAGACTTAGTGAGGTGAAATAGAAAATTACAAAAACTAGCTGTAATCATGAATTTAGACCAATTTTTTATATTGAGGTAAATCAGATTACTACTATCTGAGAACCACTGCTGAATATATTTTTGACAAAACAGGACAAAGACAGATTCCTGCCTGGTTTTATTTTCAGTAGGCTTAATGACAGCATTAGTGACTTTACTGGTTTCTTTAAAAAAACAAAAAAACAAAGTCAGTCCCTTTGATTTACAGCCATAAATTCACTCAAATATTCACATTATGCAGGGAATATATATATATATATATATATATATATATAATGGTAACAATGCTAATGAAAATGTATTTATAAAAAAAACTGGATGCATTTTGAAAAAAAAAGAAAAGTGCATAAGTTGCCTCGGGGATGCAAGCAATTCAACAAAAATAAAGAAAATATGAAGAGGAGGCGCCCCAATCTGTCAAGTATAAGAACTATCTTAGTAATAGAAGCCATTTTTTAATTAAAGCAAAGTATTAATACAAAACAGCCAGCATCATGGATTGCCTTAATTTGTAGGATGGTTTCAATTAAACTCCTTTCTCCATACTTTATTTTCTTTGATAACAGTTTTGTTCCCAGCACTCACAACATTGATCTGTAAACTACTTTTTAAAAAAGTTATAACGTTTCCACTGAAAATCCAGGAAAATATGCAAAGTGATAAAATACTTATGTATGAGACACATTAATTCTAATTTATTAATTTGCAGATCTGAATCCTGGCCACATAGCTTTATTGTGTTTAACTATTGTTCATTTTTGTACCAGAGAATATCTGTTTTGTTATGTCATTATGCAGAAATTGCTTTTCTATTCAAGAAGCTCTGCTATTTGCTGCTCCACTTACCCTGACATCTCCAAAGTGAAACTTTAATCTCTCTTCAGTGGCAGCAGCAGCTGATAGCAATTAAGGACAAAGCCTGGATGCTGAAGTGGTGCTCTGTTTACCCACATCACTCGCTGCAAAACTTCACTGACTTCTTGTTATGTTTGCACCCTCTGTCCGCTCTGTTTGGGCCTGAATTTCTAAACTAAATCAAGGCACTATGTGAAGGGAATAATTACTCCCTTATTTGGGTTTGTGCTGATGTTTGCTTTGCTGAAATGAAAGTGCATTAGATTTTGTACTTTTTGCTGATCCTAGATTCTTATTTTGTGGTATTTATGGAGTTAATCATTAATTGGGGTTGTAATCTAAGTAAATTTAATGCATGTTGCTCTAGAACACTGCAGGTTTTACTCTGCCGGAGTAAAGCGAGCACACTGCCATTTTACCCACTTGTGCTTGGGTATAATGCAGCCTTTGCTGTGCTGCAGCCAACACACAAAGCTCCTGCTGTGTTAGAGCAAAGAGCTTTTTTGCACTGTGAGCTTTCCTTCCTCTGTCAGAGAAAAACTGTGCTGAAGCCCAGAGCTCACAGCAAGCAACATGAGACTTCACGAAACCGTGTTTTAAAATTCAAACTTGCCTCAAACAGTAGGAGAAGGATATTTTTTTCTCCATGTTTCTATCAGCATCTTTCATGTGTTTAAAGAGATGTCTGCTTATTAGCTGCAGAAGCTGAGGGGGCTTCTTGTTGTGTAGCCGTTTCACACAGCTTTGCATTTTGTGACAATTTAGTTTTAAAGAGACGTGTTATCTCTTAACCAAGGACATGTTGAGAATGATCCATTCTTCTTCGTTGGGCTTCCTTTTGTAATCTAGAAGTGGTTTGGCACATTTCTATGTGAATAAAGAACAGCACAAAGGCTAAAAGACATCCACCAGCATACATTTAAAAAAAAAAGAACACTCAAGAGTGAAGTGATCAACACATTTGGTAGTTTTACAGAATAAGATTGGTGACAGCAGCTGGTAGACGTTTCCAGGAGAAAATCATAATAATTTTGACTACAAGTTTTTTTTGTCTTATATCTAAATTGACATTTTTTCTAAAAGAAAAAAAAAGCATGGAAAAGAAACTAAAAAGAAATCAATCAATCAATCAAATTTTATTTGTATAGCACATTTCAGCAACAAGGTATTTCAAAGTGCTTTACATCATTACAAACACAATGCAACATAGAATCAACAATCAAAACACAGCATTAAGTCAAGTTTCATCAATAAATTTGCAATTGATTACATTTCAAATACAATCCTAAACAGGTGGGTTTTTAGTCAAGATTTAAAAGAAGTCAGTGAAACTGATATTAGCCCAAGCATAATGCAAAAGAGAGTAATGTAGTGCAGTAAAAACATTATTGCACAAAATTCTAGCTAAAAATAAAGGAATGAAGATAATCATTAGAAAAGAAATTGGTGACGGATTTTTTTTTTTTTTCCTTTGTAATTTTCAGCAAAGTGTGACATTTGGGTTCTCCCCCTTCATTTAAGAAAATTGAATCAGTTTCAGTAAAATGTTCATTTTAATATTGGTGTCTGGATAATTTTAGGTACATGTTCCTAAAACACTCCTGAGAATAAGCTGATTATTATAACTTGTATGTTCAACCTGACTAAGAGCAGTTTTCTGTCAAAGTGTTCAGTAGAAAAAATGGATTACATAAAATTTTATTGATGTTTGATTCTGTGTCTGTCTTGTTTACTGCTCCCCTTAATATAACCTGAGCAGTGAACTCTCTGCTCCAGATGCTCAAAAAGCAGGAGTTGAAGACACCTGCCGGCAGACAAAGGAGAGAGGCCATCTTTCAGGAGATTTATTGATATTGAATTAGTTATAGAATTGTGTATTGCTAACTCACAGTTAACTATATGAATACTTAAACAATTCCTGTATAGTGAAATTATATTGTATGTAAGTAATGCAAGTAATGTTTGTTCCCTTTAGAATCTTGATAACTACATTCTTTTAGACCTAGACACTACATTTGTCTCTAATTGCAAATGTTACTGCTCTAAAAAACAACTAACTTTGTTTGAATCTGTAATTCAGATGAAAAAAAAGATCTGACAACTCTTTACGACCTGCTTCATGAACCAAATGGTAAGCACCTTTTTCTATCAAGCAGCGCATGAAAAACATGGATGAGCAAACCCACACTTTATCCTTCCTTCTCAGCACATCAGTCAATTTTGGGATTTATTTTAAGTATTGGCAATGGGTCATGACACCACACTCTTGATCTGTTTGGGCAGCACAGCGATGCTGCCGCTATGTTGACAAAGTGACCTGCAGTGTGCCCTCTAGTCTGTCAAAGAGAAACAGTTATACCCAGATGAGTGATTGTTATGTAGTCTTAGTGCTAACTTCAAAGAAGTCATAACTAAAAATGAAAAAGGTCAAAATTGTTACTCTTATTTTTTATTGCGATTTTTATTAAATTGGTAAAAGAAAAGTATATTTGTAGAAAAATGTGTATATTCCTTAGCTTCATAGTTAAAGAAAAAACAAATAAATCACGTGCTTTTTTATCACGGACTGATCTGAGAATTTGACCTAGAAGGTATGGTTTTATATTACATTTTAAAAGACTGAAATGGAACGTGAATACACATGCAGTCTGCGTAAATAGTTTCCTTTTTATATTCAAAACACAATCTGTCACTGGGATATGAATTATACTGAGATGCCTTAACTGCTGTCACAATTTTTTTTTTTCTCCACTGCTCTCATAAGCTGAAATGCCAATTGGGAACAGCTCGAAATCTTGTGTTAATACCAGGGAATCCTGAAATACTCCTGTCAAGAGGAAAAATTGAGACGTTTTTGTTTGCGAGAAGCTACTTGTCATCTTCACTGCAACTGACAGATTGTCAGGCTGAAGCAGTGTGAGAGAAATCTGCTTTCGTTGCCCCCACACTGTACCTGATAATAGTCACAACAATTAAACAGCTTTGCACTCTGCTGAGTTCTCAGCTGAGCACATGTTGGTTGTCAGAGTGAGAAAATCTGAGACCAGGCAGGGGGAACAGACTGCTCTGTTTAAAATTCCTTTTTTTGTTGTTGAAAATTATCTTCAATTAAAGTGCATTAGATTTTTTTAGACCTAAAATTGTCATCTATTTCAGCCACACCACCACTTCCAGTCTTGTCCTGAATGGTTATGTGAGCTAGAGAAAAATCAGTTTTTTAAGAATATTCCATTTTCCATTTCTTGTTTTGTTGTCCTATGTCTTTGTGAGGAAATCGTCTTACGTTTCCGGGATCAAGTTGGAGTATCTCTGGAAGCGTGGCCTCTAACCTGTCTTTATGAATACATTTCATAACTTGCTACAGTGGCTTAGATGAGAACGGATAAGCCTGCTGTGGATGAAACAGAAAACACCAAGCAAACTCCAAAAACATTTTTTCCTTTTTCATTACTGCTGTGTTCTTGGGTTGGTTGAAAAGAAATCAGATTGACATGTTAAAGCATTTCTTTTTTTTCCTTAATCAATTTGACTGGTATTTTCAGCTTCTATGTTTCTTGGGCAACCAGTAGGCAGACTATTTTAAATGAGAGGCAGCCAAAAGTGTCAGTTAGGCAACCTGTGCCTTGTTTTTAAGGCTTTTACACCTCAAGCTTGAAGAAGTAGGCTGGAGATTATCCTTCCTGACCCCCTCACGCCAACAAACTCTTACAAATCTCTCCCTTGGGCAGGAGCTACAGTAGCTACCAAACAGCCTTTAGACAGAAAATTAGCAGGTTTTCCATTACCCACTTTTTCACATGGTCATCATGACTTACAATGCCTGGAGAGTAACACGTTCTGGTCTGTGTTTTTAACACAATGTGACATCTAATTTTGTTCAAAATTATTGCCTAAATACTGAAAATACTGAGAGCAACAATGTTAGCAGGTAATGGAATCATATTTAACAAAAAGTACACCATATTACAGAAGGGAGATAGATTAGATAGATAGATAGATAGATAGATAGATAGATAGATAGATAGATAGATAGATAGATAGATTTATTCATAGTTACTGTATTAACATGTTTTATTTACTAGTTAACTGTTTTTATTTATTTTTTATTTTTTATTTTATTTAACAATAAAGTAGGCATTTCTAATGGAATCTTTTGCATAACAAGCAGCATCACTGGGATTCCAGTTTTATAACACTTTCAACATTTCATCATGGACTTGTCTATTCTTAGTGCTGTGCAGTTGTTTAAAACTTTTTCCAATGGTTTAATTTATCATGTTGAAATATCGGGCCAGCTTCTGTCCAGATTGGGGACTTCTCAGTTGAGTATGCTGATACTTACATTCATCATACAGGAAAACAGCTAAAAAATAAGTCAGCAACAGAGACGTTTTTAAACTTGTGTGTCTGCTTTTTTTCAGGAACTCAATAAGAAGATAAAATATTACATCATTTCTAAAGATTTATCGTTTCTGCCATAGAAAGAAATAGCTAAATGCTCAAATGTAGATGCATTTAAATACAGTACATGTATAGGTGTAACACTCACCAATGTTACACTAAAAATGTTTTTATCATCAATATTATTTTATATTTTCTTCTTTGAAAGCATCACATTTTACAGTACATTGTTTTTAGTTACTTTTTGAGCTTCAATATGAACATGTCTAATTATGTTTCTGAAGTAGCTTTTACATTCAATAATCTATTTACATTTTTTGTATTCACTGCTTCACATTTAATTTGTGGCCAATGGCAAGCTACAACAGATCTTCCAGATAACTGTAACCAGCATACCCTTTTATTTTTGCCCCAGTTGGACTTATCATCATACTGCGAGAGGGTGGGAGACATTCCCTTTAAGAGAGATGTTTCACATCAAAGCTTATCTGGTTAGGTGTGCCACAGCCTTCAGGTCTGCTGTCTATATTAGTGAAATAGTGCATGTGGTGAAGACACAGCTTAGGAGAAAACAGGGCTGTTTTCATTAAAATCATATTTTGCAGGCTTCACCTCAGTCTTGTTTTGTTTTGACACACAAAAAACATGGCCAGTTGGCATCAAAAAAAAGGCACACTCTGTATCATTACCAGGAAGCCCTGCTGCCTCCTTTCTGTTTTGTTCTCTGCAATACACGTGGATGAAAAATTCTATTTACACAAACACAGTTTTATCCATTAGAAAAGTCACGTGTGTGATGAGTTGAAATTATCACAAAGCTTTGGGATTTAGCTGATCTACATGAGGGTTGCATGTAGTCTTTCTCTTTCCTTAGTGGATCACAGATATTTTTACAGGAGTTGGACAAAATTACCAATAGTTTTGTCCGACTCTATCTGAGTCTAATGAAAATAATCCTTTTTTCTACATGCCTAGGCTTTTATTTGACGGCAAAGTGAGGTATTTCATTTTCAAAGCAATCCTGGATCCAAAGTAAATATTCATTCTAACTGAAGGTATCCCGTGACTGTACCCTCTCCAAAAAATAAGCATTGATCCTGCTTTATTGCAGTTTGGAAGAAGAAATCTAAATAATGATAGATTCTCTTAAAAAACCACACTGTCTAATCTTGCCAACGGACCAGCATTTCCTCCAACATCCTGACAGAAAAGACAGCTCCACACACACTGGCTCAGAAGTGCCAGTTCCTTAGTTTTATATTAAGTTGAGTGTTACTAACTTTGTGAGTTTGCTCATCAAACTACTTAACTGAAGGGTGGAATTCTTGTTATTAACAAACTTGTCTTATTTTTGAAATAAGCGATGTTTATTCTATACGTTTGTAAAGTTAAACTGTCTGTGAATGTGCTGAACTTGATCTTTCATCTATTGTTGTTCTAATATCCAAACCCTATCAGGTTTGGAACTGCTTTACTACCAGGTAGTGCTACAAATTGGTAATTTTGATAAATAACTAATTTTGGTAATAAATGCATGTGGCCTTTATTAATAGCTATCTATAGCCAAAGCAGACTGTTATTGCACAACAGAACTCTCAGAAATTCACTTACATTTATGCTCCACATCTAACACTTGAATAGAAACAGTGATTTATTTCAATACAACAAGATCCATACTTTTAAAGAAGAAAAACTTGGGTCTCCAAGATAATTTTTAAGTTCACCACTCTTATCTTCTTTTTGCAGAATTACCATTGCTACAGTTTTTTATACTATTGAGATAGTAGATTCTGTGTTTTTATTTTACACTTCTAGAATCATTTCTGTCACTACATCCTATGCAAAACATTTTTTTTTGTGTGTTGTGTAACTGCCTCTTCACATGGTTTATACTGCATGTGGCCTTGTGCCAGTACGCTATCCTTCCCCACAGCTGCACTGACGGCCACTTTATGCTTTTAATGTTATCGGTATATCTGTGTACAGATACCCCAGGTGAGCTACGCCTCTACAGCGCCGGAGCTGAGTGACAACACCCGCTACGACTTCTTCTCCCGTGTGGTGCCTCCAGACACGTATCAGGCCCAGGCCATGGTGGACATTGTTAAGGCCATGCGCTGGAACTTTGTCTCCACTGTGGCCTCAGAGGGAAACTACGGAGAGAGCGGAGTTGATGCTTTCATTCAGAAGTCTCGGGAGGACGGTGAGTACACCATATGTCCTCATATGGCATTTTACAACGCTGATTCTCTTGACTCTGTTTAATAAGTCAAATTCATAAATTTCATCAAGGAAAAGAAGAAATTACTTCTACTGTTATTACAAAGTAAATAATGGGGACAAAACCTGTTGGAGAACCATTGGATAAACAGAGATAGCTTTAAAGATAACTACAAGAAAGTAAAGTATATAGTTAAAATTTTAATCATTTCTTTAGCAACAGGCTGATTAAAGGTAGAATCATTAAAAAAATATATGGGTTGGTTTGGTTCAATGTACTTTTTATCAATACAATTTTTTTCTCTACTATAATTTGATTTTCAGCTTTGTGTGTGTAGGAAGTAAGGGTGCTATAATTCTAGAGATATTATCTGTAAATTACCCACAAAACGTAAAACTGAAAAATAAATATAACTATTTAACATCATTGGACTTTGAGGACATAATTACTTTTATAGTGAAAAACCCCCAAAAAGATGCATCTTAACTTTGTGCATCTCCTTAGTTTGTTTTAAGCAAACTAAGGAGCAGAGGCAGAAACTCTCATACGTGGAGCAAACTGACAGATTACAAATTATGATAGATTTAATTTAAAGACATAAAGTACTTCAGTTTTCTTTAACATGATTCAGCATCAGACAAACAAAAAGATTCAGATTGTCAAAAAATAAACAGATGTGCTTGGGAGTAGATTTCAGATTATTCTCTCAAAAAACCTACTATATTACTCCTAAAAATGATAAAGAAAGAAAGAATAAATAAAAAGATAAATAATGATTTTGCCATTTTGCTAGGCAAGACGTGTGTTTGGATGCACCTATTAGTGCATCCATGTATGTGTGTGCTCGCTCGCTTGAAGGCAGCTTTATTGTCAGTACAAAAATAAAAATAAGAAACTGCAGAAGAAAAAAGGTGCAAACTACTAATCAGGCTCTCAGATTCCTTTGTCTTTCTGCTTGCTGACCTACTGGTACCCTCTGACCCTTCACTGGGCTACTGGTGTGAAGCCTACATTTAGTGCATACACTGAGCCCAACCATGCACATATATAACAAACCAAGACAAAGTGAACAAAAAGGTGCATTTTTTTTAAGAACTGCTTGATTTCTAAACTCACGTCCTAAAAAAGACATATTGTGGCAAAATGAAAACCCATGTAACATTCTTACTCACAGCTGCCAAACATTTTGAGGAGATATTGCTTTATGTTGTTTGAATGTGTAAGTAAGCACATTCTAGCTGTCATACTAATTCTGAAAGAATGTCAGGTCTAAGTCTTTACGTTTAGCACCTGAAACAGAAGCTAGAAACAACAGTGATGATGTTCTGCTGTATTTTTTATATTTTTGGCTCATTTCTATTTTCTCTGAATCACGCCCTGCATATTGTTTTTCCCTAATAACACCAAGGCTGTAAAAAAAGTATTTATCCATCACAGATTTCTTCTGTTTTTGCTGCTTTGTCAATTAAATATTTCAGATTATTAAATAAATTTTAATATCAGACAGAGATAATCTGAGTGAACACAAAAGGCAATTTTCAAATTATGGTTTCACTCAATAAGGGAAATGGCTATCAAAAGCAAACTGGCTCTATCTGAAAAACTTTATTGTCTTCTAACTGGAAATACGCCTTTTACGTTTCTGTGGAGGAATTTTGTCTAATCAGTCAATAGAACAATTTTCCAATCATGCTGGGGATCATCAGGGTGTTTGTTATGGCTAGCATTAGTTTTGACCTTGAAACCTATACGGATGCCTCATTTTCCAGTCTAACTCTTGTGAAATCAAAGACATTGACCCTAACTGAGGAATGTGAGGCCTTCATGGCTTATATGCTGTTCTGTACTCATCTGTGACATCCTAGAAGAATTGTTGGTGCATTCTCTGCTCCATGTTTTCTCCAGTTGTGGAATATGAGTCCCAAAGTTAGATGGCTTGTAACTTTTTCCAGGTTGTTAGAAATAAACTATTTTCTCTTTTTTTTGCATTTCTTTAGATCAGTGTGTGATGTTTTGGTTCTTGAGATATGTTAGCTTTCTTCATGTTGTCAAATGTGTTGTTTAAAAGGGACTTTTTGATTCTGCAGGTAAGAAATCAGACCTGGGTATGGAATTATATATTTCTCATCAAGCTAGGTTGGTTTAGAAAAAAACTGTTTCTTATACATGCTATGATTGTCTTTGTTTGGAAAAATATAATAGTCTATCTGACACCTCTAAGTGTGACAAAAAAAGCATAAATCTAAGAAATCTATGAGGGTCTAATAGCTTTTCTATAATCAGCAAAGTACTCAACAAGAAGAATGATCAAGTAGTGTGATTCCATGTCATACATAACACCTCCTATTAGAGATAGACAATAATCTGTATATTAAAAACACATAATTCCTACACATATTACACAAAGTTAACAATAAGTGTTTTTGGACTCTTTAGGTTGCTTTAGGTGTGTTTACTCTGTTTTACTGAAAGAGTTCCCGTGATGTTTGACTGTTTTGGTTGACTAAGTGCAACTGTAATTAAAAAATGCACTCTAAGATACCCCAGTGATGTCTCAGTCTTGCACTGTGCCTACAAACCCCCCCCCCAAAAACAAAAAACAACTTGGATGTTGTTTATCGGCTCAGTCTGTCACTTTGTTCTATTAATCTCTTGGGAACAAGTCTGCTGAGGGTTAAGAAAAAAAACCTTCTTTCTGCATGAAGCATCCCCAGGACTTTATCCAAGTATGGCAATGAAGATATATATATATATATATATATATATACAGTATATGTTCCCTGCAAATTGTTTTAAATATAATTTTGATCAAATTTGCTTAGCTAATGTCTGTCCCCAAAATGAATATTGCATGCCTAATGTACTCTTGTGTATTTTAAAGAAAGAATGCATTGTCTCCAAATAAGACAATCCAGTTCTGTTTCATGTTATCACCTTTAGGGTAGGCATGAAGGCATAAAAACAGGAAGTCTCTTTCTGTCCTGTCCCAATGCAAGAGAGATGGATGATGGAGCATCCCAAAGTTACTCGTACTTTATCAGCCAACCCACTGAAATACTTTTGGAGCTCCTCTAGCATAGTATTTTGTGGATCAAGCTGGAAGTTGCTGTGTCATTTCTTCTAAAGGAGACCAAAATCACCTTACTTGATCCATCTGAAATTCATAAACATATCTACACTATAAGATCCAACCATCACTTAAAACAAATGAGGCGAGCTATGCTCATAAAATAAGGTATGACCTCATTGAAAAATATCTTCTGTGAGGAATGTTACCCAGTAAAAGAGCTTTTGCTCTAAAATATATCAAGATGGTTCCATCCTTCTTAGTAGCTTTATTTTTCCACCCCAGACGCCGCAATTGGAGGAGGCAGTCATTCGAGGCCTTATGCACCACACTCAGAGGCCCTGACCATGGATATTTTTAAACTGATATTTTTCCATTCACTTTCTGAAAAAAACGATGAAATACTGTAGCACTTCAAATCAAGTATTTAGAAAACTTTTTTTTTTCCAACCATGAAGAAAACTTAGAATGTCATGTTTTCTAAGCACATTACTTTTATTGGTGACAGTCTATCACAAATTAACATGGCTGCAGGTAAAATGGTATAAACAACACAAGTTTTGTTGGGATTTCCAGCCAACAAAGATGTGAGCATAGACAGCATAGACAGAGCTCAGTGTTTGTTTTTTAAAATCATTCATTTAAATATCATCACAGATATACATAAACAAGATTTTAATAAGAATCTCAAATTTGGAAAATGTCTTATTTTTTCTCAACAAATCAGCCAATTGTATGCAAATTTGAGGAGAAAACAAAGAAATTAAGCTCATTTTGTGAAATAGTCATGTCGGTTTGGAAAGATTCAAAAAAGCAAGGTGAGGTGGTACAAAGTCCTGTTGATACTAAGATATAGTGTAGATGTTTATAATATGCATAAACATCACTCTAGAATACAAAGGAAAGTGTCATTAGCATTTTCGATGCCTTGTGGTATTTTAACAAATAACATTAAACCCCTATTTGGAAGGTGTTGAAAACAACAGCAAAATGATCCAAAAACCACCTACTGTTAAATGTAACATTTGTAGGTGATATATTGGATCTCGAATCTTGTTTCTCTGAACTGCAAGGTGCTAAATGTGATACAGGATTACCCGCATATACTATCAGATCTTTGTAGCACTGGCTCAAATAACTCAAAGCGGATTAATAGATCTAAGCCTAGCATACTTCCTTATCAACGTAAGAACAGTATTTTTTTCTTGTTTGTGTCTGGAAGATCTGAAAGTTCCTCTAATGTATGAATACACACAATGCAAATAAATTTCTTATTTCCTTGGATTGCTAGTAGTATAGCAGATAGTGTGGACACTCAGAACAACAATCCAATAAAAAAATGTTGTATTATCACAGGAATATTATGTGATACAGTAAACAAAAATGCTGATTCAGCAACCTTATTGGAATTTTTCTGCCTTGATAACTGTTTGTCGTGGCACTGACAGTTCAGTGGACGCCCGCCTATTCACAGTTCAGTATTCATCGATTCACCTATTCACCAAAAAAATGGCCATTTTGCAGATTTTTTTGTAGAGCTCATCTTGAGCATTCAGAAGAAAATGTAGCTTTTGAAAATTAAATATTGTGCAATGCTTCATGACACGCCTTAAGCTGGCGTTTGCAGAGCAGCCAATCCAGAAGTGCTTTTCATTTTCCTTGATTAGCTGAACCACCAGCAGCGTAGATGAAGAAAACCATGGCTGTTAACTTCTGAAGTACTGACAAAATGGTTTTCACTGTGTATATAAATGCATACTAACATACATTTGGTGTTTCCACTATTAAAACAGGGAATCATAAACATTTTTAAAGGATGTCTCATGTATTTGAAGATTTCAGCTATTTGCAATCTGTTGTGGTTCCTAACCCCCACTAATACAGGTGGCCCACTGTAGTATTCTTTTATCCTGAGTAGTTGTCAGCATAAACCTTTATAGTTTCTCTTTATTCAGTGACCATGTAAAATATGCTGATTCTGTAAACGTTTTTTACAGAAAAAAAGCTGACACTCTCTTGGATAAGATGTAAAATTCAAAGACGAGCACTAAGAAATCACATGGAAAAAGATTTGTGCCTGTCCATTTGTAAATTAAAAGGTATTAAGCATGATAATTATAGGGTTACAACTTTGCATTTAATGTTTGTTAAAAACATGAGACAAATAATTGTCTGTTCAAGATTTCATAAGCCAAGCCCGTAGAATTCATCAGATTTTCTTTCTGAGTGGGTAAATTTCTTCAATCAACACTTAACAAATCAAATCAATTTAAAAGGCCCAGAAGAATCTATAGATAATGTTCTACCTATGATTAGCTTACAGTTTGAGGTATTAAGAGAAATTCTATTCTGTGCTCTGCTTCAATAGCATTAAGTAAGCAAACTAATCAGCCTGTTACAAAATATTACACAGTCTGTAAATAGTAACAAGACCGCTGCACTTGCTTCACTCTTATCAAATCACACGGGATCAGTATGAGTTAAATACTCCAAGGTAATACCTGATGAGGCAAATTATTTGAATCATCTTCCATACCAATGACCCCAGATGGCCCAGAGTCACCTGTTTGCCATTGTACCAGCAGACTTTTCTCTCTAAGGAGAGATAATAACATATCTGTGCACATTGTGAGCAAGAGGCAGATGATGAAAGGTAAATATGAATTCCAGGTTGTTTTGGTCTTTGCTAGCCTCTCTTCCCGGTGAGAAAAAAAGGAATATAGAGCTGTGAATTGGTAACCTTCAGTCTTTCTTTTTTCTTGGAGGTGACCAGTATTTCATCTCTAAGGTGTTGTTGCTGAATGCGAAGCCTTCTACCCCCTGTTTCCCTCTTTTGGATAAGATGTAAAATTCAGAGACAAGCACTAAGAAAGAAATCACATGGAAAGAGACTTGTGCCTATCCATTTGTAAATTAAAAGGTATTAAGCAAGATAATTATAGGGTTACAACTTTGCATATAATGCTTGTTAAAAACATGAGATAAAAAATTGTCTGTTCAAGATAAAAGATGTAATGTCTCATTGTCCAGACAATGTGAATATTAAAGCAAAATAAAACATTTAAATCACCTGACAAATCAGGATAAGTCATTTTACCAGATCAATACAAGATTGAAATGTAAGGTGACAAACCAAATTTAGTATGAGTTTAATTTCTTGATAGGTTTGTACTTTTGGGATACTGTATTTCTCCTGCTGTCAGATAACAATACATATCTTTCTCTTTCTCTCAGAGGAAAATAAACATAACTCATTTAATGGATATTTTTGTTATTTTGTCTTGTGGGAACTCAACTTTTTTCACCTCTTTCTATGCTTAAGAATGCAAGCACTGTTTTGTGTTGGCAGGGGGCATCCATCCATTTCTGTTCAGAGCTTTAAGATGAATTCTTACTAGTTTCACAATGGCATCTAACATTTGGAAAGGATCCATACATTCTGCGTAGTAAAAGAAAGCTACAAGCCGTGTTCAGGTTGCATCTCCTGTAATCTTGATTGATGATGATGATTATTATCGTCTTCCTGACCTCATTCACTTCAGATTCCAGCATCCTCCTTATTTCTTCTGTTTCCTTATTCACTCTGTTGTGTTCTGGATCACTGACAAAAAAATATTTTGATTAATCCAATAAATTTTAATTAAACAGCCATATTTGAGCTGTCAACTTTAATTTCCATTTAAATCCTTGAGTTAATAAATCTCTGAAAGGAAAGTCTAAATTGATAATTTTTTTTGGATTTGTTTGATCATGTGACAATAATACTGATGCAGTGCAGGATGATGGGGAGTTAAAAGAAAAGGCAGAAGCATGGTCATTTTCAAAGGGTGGTATAAATAAATATAGATATAGTCTATATGTCCTCAGAAACAATATTAACATCGAAAGATAAAGTCCTGTGTCACCGAAAGAGTTAGCGGGAGAATCCTTACATAATGTATGCTGAAGATCTAGGGACACCGGATGTTTATTTGTTTAATTTCAAAGAAAGACTTTTGAAAACAACATAGATTCAGAAACAGAAAGCTCTTAATGTTTATCTGGGGTCCACTTCATGCACTCTTACTACTTCAGTATTTATGATTTTTTTTTTTTTTTTTTTTGTGCAACCTTTCTGAAAGCAACTGTGTGGCCCAGCAAGAGTTGGCAGGAGAAGCACATCTTGCAGACAGCCCATCTTTGCAAAGATGTTCATTAACATGGAGCTTGCCCCAATAGACATCATTAATCAAGTTAATGAAACTCAATGTCGATAAGAGCCCTAACAAGATTCCCTCACAAACCAATGACCGTCCTGACATTAACATGAGAATCCTTGCTAATGGAGTAAGTGCCACCCCTGTGTGACGCAAAGGATTACAAGCATTAGAAATAGAGTCAGCATGGAAAAGTGCATGTAGGAAATGCAAAACAAAGAAAAAGAAATCAGGGAGCATCAACAATGATGAATTGCTCGAGGCTTGTTATTTGAAGATTCAGAAAATAGACAATAGAGAGAGTTGATGTTATTCCTGGTAACAGAAAAAAAAGAAAGAACTCAGCTGGAAGAGGGAAATCATTATTATGTCGTATTTATCAGATCCTAATGAGTTAATTAAAAGTTGATTTTGTTCCATTGATTAGGTGTTGGGATTATGTATTTATTTGGATAATACAGCTGATAAAAATACCAGAATACTTTTTCTGATACATGCTTGCATGCACTTCCCATCCCCCTCTGCCTGTCTAATGAGGACATAAAAAGAAATTTCCCAAAACATCAGACATGCCATTCACTGATGCAAGGGCGGAGTTAAGGACCATTTTAAAATTCAGATTAGAACATGCTTGAACTGTTGGTGTTAACATGAGCAAGCTTTTGTGTGAGGGTTAGACAGGGCATGTATTCATTATATTGCACTGATGAATATGACACTCATGGGAATGGTGTGACAACACTTGAGCAAACCCAGAGTATGCTTCTGCAGGCGAGGCTTTAGACATGCAGACATATTTTTTTTTTATTTGTTCTCAAATTTGATGTCCCAGAGAAACATGAAATATCAGAGTCTTCCTTCACTAAAAGCCAAACAGCCTACAAGGAGATTTAATGGAAAAAAATATTGAAAGCTCAGCGATTGGTTGAGAGAAAAACTTTGCTCCACCCAGAGCAGCCTGGGAGGTTTTCGAACATCTGTACTCTAAATGACTGCAGTCACCAAGGGAAGAGATCACAGCACACTCAGCAATGTTCCTCTTTTTATCCATATGGCCTTTTAAATCTCGAGTTCACACCCTGTGCTGTGTGTCGGCCACTTATAGTGTTATTTATTATGTGACACCATATAAACGACCCCTGAGTGCCTCAGATATGTCCTGTTAGAATTTGTTTAAACAGTTACTTGTCATTGCCTAATTGGGCAAAGCTAATAGTTGAATAATCATCCATCATCTGAAGAATTTTCTCTTGGTAGCTATTCCCTCTCTGTTACAAGCATGATGGTCATATATTGCTCTTAATGTAAAGTCAATTTTTCAAAGCAAACACTGCTGCTTGAACTCTGATCTTCAGGCATGCCCAGTAGAAATGTGCTGTTCCCCAGCTCAGATTTTCACATGACATTGTTCTGCACCCGTGAAATGCAGTGTGGTAAATTCACATAATGACATTTCCCACATGGGGCTTGTACTTTCTGATGTAAGTGTGAAATAATACATATTCAAACAGGGAAGATAATTGGGCAAATTATGTGCGTGAAGATCAAATCAAAAGTACAAAGAAATCCATGGCAATGGATTAGGTTGTGAGGGATGCTGTGTGGGCTGTTGCATTCAATTGTAGCCTGATGTTTTTATGTAAAACTGCACAAACTCAGATCAAAATAGGGTTTTAAATATTAGTGCACTTTTTTCAGGTAATATTTGCAGGAGGACCTTTTTAGAAAAGATAATCTAAAATTACGGACAGTGGTGCATGAATCTTTGATTAAATGATATTTAGATTGGTTTTTGTTTATTCTATGGAGACATTTTATTAGAAGTCATGAGAGAATATTATAAATGGGAGTGCTCATGCAACTAATCTGGATTACAATTCTCCCACTAATCCATACAACTTATTTCCATTATTACATACCGATGTCACTTTTGTCCAAGGGATGAGCTTTTCTCAGCTTCTGACATAGAGTTTCTAAATGGCTTAATTTATAATCGTCATTAGAGCAGATTTACATGTTGTATTATTCAGTATTATAAAGACTGAATCAAATAAAAACATCAGAGACTGCTTTCACTTTGAACTACTATAGTGTGGCTCATGAACACTTGGAATGAGTTTGCGGACTCACAATAGACAATGTAAAAGAAGTACAAACCTTTTTTAAAAAAAACCTTCTCAAATGAGCATATATGAAGAAGTTTGTGTGTGGGATTGGATATATTAAATGATTAGAAGTTCTAGACAAAAATATCCTTAACTGACTTCATTTGATGAGGATGGTAATTTAATTTTCTATTGATTGACATGAACATGAAACTTTTTTAGAGATTTGTTTAAAATTAAGTAGAGTGATACATATCTCTTAGTCCCCTCTACTATCTGCTTGACAGTTTGTGTTTTAAGATATTATCATCTTTCTCCAACCTCCAGGGTTTGTTAGATGTCTCTCTGTGAAGTCTAGATTTGGTAGGAACATCACCAACCTAAGTCAAAGAATGGAACCAACCACACTGCATATAAAGAAAACAACGGATCATGAGAAGAAGACAAAACCACAGTCTGTAACCCTGAAAAAGAATATATTCACATCTTTATAATTATCTTTAATTTCATAAAACAATAATTATTATATGTTTAGTGCATACCATTTTGGGATCTTTTATCTTGCATTATGTTGTCAGACAGTTTCCATTCTAGTGATTTCCTAAATTCACCGGTCTAGCAGAAACTGAGCTCAGCATTTTAAAAATGTGGTTAATCACAGTTAATTCATGATTTAACAAGGGATGCAATTACCTTCCCTCAGCAGGACAGGTTGCTTAGGATAGCTTTCTTGCCTTCATAAACTACATCAACTGAAAACTGTTTTTTTCTTACTTACACAGGCTATTTTTGTCTGAAATAAAATTTTGTGTGGTGATCTAAAATATTTAAGTGTCATAAACAAAAAAGACAGGAGGAATTTGTGTGAACAAATACTCTTTTACTGCACTATCTATGTCCTCTAATGGAGTATGGAGGCAGTTTTACTTCTGGCCAAGGACCCTGAAGTGCTTATGCTAAAGAAATGGCAGAACCACTCCTGTTTTATTGATGCATGGTGATCACTGCCATGAGGGGCCAAAATAATGACTTTGGTAGCTAATGAGGCAACATTGGCATAAACCAACCAATGACTGTCAGGGACAGCCAATCTCCATGCACAATATGCTGGAATAACCTTGATAGTGGAAACTGAATTTGATTTAGCAATGGAAAAAAGAGAAATCAGTGATGGTGTGTTTTGAGCAAAATTTCCATACAGTAATAGGCTACACAAGGACTTACAAATAGGTTTCCAATTGTCCCATTAGCCCTAATGAAATAAGCGGAATATTTAGAGTGAGCTAAACTTTGAGAGCTGACTGGAGGGAATGTCAGCAGATTTGTAATTTTTCCAGACCAAATGTGTTTGATTTTCTGACATTGGCTTAGAAAGAGACACTTTAGCCATGAATGAATGTGCTTTGGATTTCAAGTTTCAATCTATCAAGTTTATTTGTATAGCACATTCCAGCAACAAGGCAGTTCAAAGTGCGTTACATCACAAAAACACAAACATACAAAGTTATAAACACTACTCGGTGGAAATCTTCTTCAAGGAAATTATTAAAATACAATAATCTGTTCATTGTCGTTTTTCTCGTTTCTGTAGCTGTTAGGGCAGAGTTACATAGATATAGAAAAAGACCTTTGACAGCTTTATAAAAGTGGTAAACTGCCCATTATTCATCAAACACAAAGGTACTATCATAAAATCTCTTTTGTCCAAATACATTAAAAGGGGACAATTTCCAGGGAGAGGAAAGAAAACAGACACACTTTCTTTGTGTTGCCATTTTAAGTTATATCAAAATAATCCCTCTATTTTTTTCCTGGCATATTTCAAATTCACGATAGAAGTCTGGGCGTTTTCAGGCTTCTCTGCAAAATTGCAAATGAGGAAGGCACTGGGTTGTTCTCAGGGTTTGTTATTGAACTGTTATTGAAGACATTACGCTGAAACCCTTATGAAGTTATAAGGGCCTAGGAGAGGGTTTTTAATTTAATTCTGAATAAGGAATAAAGCATGAGCGATTTGCCTAGCAGGAATCACAGGATGGGTTCTTGACACAGTGTCACTTTGACTCAGGGTGTGTCATTTCCATTAGAAATGACAACCAGCTTAACAGTCTGATGAAAAACAGAAAGAGGTGGAGGGGAAAAGAGTGGGAGGGATGATATAGAATCAGATTTTAAGGTGGAAAACATGAAATGTTTGCAGAATGCAAAATGAGAGTTTAATATGCCAGTGGGCAGGAAGATGCCACAAAGCTGAAATTTTGTTTGTCATTTCTTCTATTTTGAGCTAGATTAGAATGAAACTATTTGTCCTCTAAATGCAGTTCACTGATGGTAGTGCACAGTATGTAAGGATTTCCTTGGATTTTGTTCATCCTGTGTGATGAAACCTTACTAGAAAACAGATGCCCTCTGGGAATCTTACTTCCTGTGTTTCCTAGTCAAAACATAAACCTAAACATCCACACCATACATAGCTGATTTCCTCATGCTCATATTGTCATGAAGTGGTGCGGTGAGGGGTGGTGAGGCAGACGCTGCAGACCCAGGTAGGATGAATAGTTGAATTTAATGAAGAAAGCACAGTCCAAACAACTGGCAGCACGCACGTTGACAACGAATTGGCAAGACATTGACAAGGACCCGACGAGGAACAAGGAACACAGGTGGAGTTAAATACACAGCGGGTAATCACAGAACCAGACACACCTGGGAACAATCAAGGGGAGGACAGGACAACGAAGAGACTCAAGGACACAGAAAACTCGAAATTAACACACAGAAAACACAGAACACGACACATATGCCTTGTATCTAGTATATTATTTGAATTATTTTAGTTTAACTTAGTTTATTGAAATAAAAAGCTCAATTGGCTGCTGAAACTTAGGTGTATCTTATTTTTCTCACTTTTGTGCATATTCTGTCAGGCTGGTTTGGTGCCAGTTAATACATAGGCAACTTAGTTATCAGAACTGCATTGGTGCTAGGTCAGAATAATATTCTTTCATGGCTCATGACGTGGGTTTTAAGATCTGAAAATAAGGTAAGTATTGCACTTTTTTTTTCTTTTTCTTATGCTGATAGTTCTGTGGAGAATAGTTGGAGTCAGTTGTGTTTCAACCAGTTATTTGGGAGCACGTATGTTGGATCAGTGGCATTTTTGCATTAATAACATAGAGGGCAAGTTCTTGCTTTTGTGACCCCTTTCTGCAAAGAACATGCACATGAAAAAACATGAACTTACAGATGTGTAACTTATTAAAATATCAAAAACTAAAAAGCTATTGTTCTGTTTGATACTTGTGTTATAGTTCTTTGATAATTCAGGTATACATGTAAGCATTTTGGATTATAAACTAGAGATGATCAAATGTGACCCAGTTTCTTAAAACACAACAAAAAATTACTTATGAAATTCCACTTTAATACCAACTTGGATCACATATTAACAATAGTGTCACTTGGTCTATTTTCCCTACAGCACTTGCACAGCATAAATAAATTGGGATTCAACATGTGACTAGGAAAGTAAAGAAAGCTTTCAGGGGGCTTCTTCTTATTAGAACTTTTGTGGCCCCAGATGGGCCACCCTGGGAAGAAAGCCATGTTGCCTCTATCAAAACAGACCATTATGTGGGATTTTGTGGGGCAGGTGGATTGCCAGATCACTGGTTTGTGGCACATCAAGATCCCTAAATTGTTTTAACTGATATCTCTCACTGTTTTTTTTATAACCTTACAAGTTAAGTTGTGCCACCTGATTTTTGGCATTATCCTGATCAGCCCATGTATTGACGAAATTAAGTCACACACTTTTCCCTGTTGTATTGATCCAGTTTTCCACATTCTGCACATTTTGTGAATGGATTAAGCTACCAGACAAACAAGGAAAATGTGATGTTCCAACATCAGCAGGGGTGATCGATGGCCGAGACAGAGCAGGTCCACAGTTTCAATGGCTGTGTTTACTGAGGCAATGCAATGGATCAAGAGGGGCAACTCGGATAGTAGAGGCAAATTGGAATCAATAAAGCCGCTATAATCATTTACGAAGTTTATTAATGATGTTGCCTGAAGCTGGCAAAGAGAGTAACACTTGCATTTAGGCAAAAAAGAAAACAACAAACAAACACTAGCATTTATGGACCTTGCTTTCTATCAATCACTACAGTCTACATTGCTTTCAGCAATGGTCTGGCTACCTTCACTCACCACACATAAACACCTCCCTCAATCATGTAATGAATGGCATCAATTATATGGCCAAGCTGCCAAGATATACAAATGATGTAGAATGGCTCAAAGTCTAAGGGCTACCAAAAGTGACGATGCAAGTCTCAGTTTAATTCACTTTCTTTCACACGGCTCCGAGCTGCAGCTCAATAGAGTTTTCATGAATTTTAAAAGGTATTTCTTTCTGTTCATGACTGACAACAGCATCAGTCACACAGGATACAGCCATAAGGCAGCTAGCGTTTTCCACCAACAGGTGCAGCCTATGCTCATGGCATTCAAAAGATTTCCCTTTGGTAAAAAAGCTCTCCAACTCAGAGTCAGAGAACGTGTCATCTGCTCCCCAAGACAGCAGTGAAAAACACACAGTGCTTTTCAAGGCACTTGAATTGTTTCTGCAGGATGTGGCAGCTCTGAAGAATAACATTTCTCTTCAGTCAAATATTGTGGTTGTGCAGCACAAATGAACAAATCTACTTGTTCTGACTGTCAAATAACACTCTTGAGTACATGAAATGAGTGAAGAGAAAGATGTAGTGGTCTGATATGCTATTTGATGGTTGAGAGATTACTATCTGAGTTTGCTATTAACATCTAGGAACAGAGATGAATAAAATGTGTCTGGACTGAGTGTAGTTCTATTTACAAGTTATTGATCTGAAGTCCAGGGTGTACTTGTAATTTATTAGCAAAAGAAGATAGCTGAAACCCATGGAAAAAAAAACATAAAGTAACACTTAGACTCAAATAATGGTAATTGTGCATAAGTATACACTGACTGTTCTGCAGCGTTGCTTCCCACTCTTAAGCCTTTAAAAAGATTAGACCCAAAGGTACAACACCATGATCATAAGATTAGCATATTGAAACAGATCTTACACATTGACATAAAATTTTAGTCTGGTTTGACTTTGTCTCCTTCACTGAACAAACTAAAGAGGTCAACCCTGGTTATAGTCTAGAAAAACTCAAAAATACAAAAATAAAATACATAATAGTGCTATCTTTTGTTTGTTGTCATTCTATCTGGACAAAAGGATGAAATAAATTTGTGTTACATCACCGAGTATCCAAATCAGCAGTTACCACATCAACATAATAATCTAGAAATCATTTATGTAACCCATCAGACTACATATTATACACATACTATGCACTGCATAATAACAGTAACACAAAAAACAGTAGAAACCCCAAATTAAAAAAAAATCTATAAATCTTTGATTCATGAATATTTCTTAGTAAACAGATGTTCTTTCGATGAATCAAAGCCATGCTAGTCATTGTTTGTTCTTTTTTTCTTCAAAGGTTCTTTGCAAACGAATCCATAGAAAATGAACAAGTGCACTCCACCAAAAAAGTCTCCATAGATTTTCTCAAAAGACTTGAAATATAGAAAAGAAGCAAAAGTGTTTCATCTCCATCTGTTTCATACTGGTAACCTGCATGGTAATGAACGCTAAGTTGTATCTAGAAAAACAAACAAAAAAAAAACATGACTTAAATTTGGTTACTGTAAAGTTAAGTAATTTATGTAATAATCAAATTGATTTAGAGTTTGATAAAAGAAGCCAGCAGTAAAACAAACACAGAAAATAAAGATTAAAGAACAAACATTTTTATTGCAATTACTGTATCAGCAACAGTAAGGTCAACATGCCTCTTTACAAAAGTTTGAACACTTTCTAATGTTTCTCAAGGTCTCATGTAACTTGCTCCTTTAAGCTACAGTATTGCTTGTTCAGAAGTTATAATCAAGAAAAGGTATGAGATGCAAGCCATACTCAGACCTTAATCTAGTGAGGAATGGCTACACAGACTTCTGAAAATCAAAATTCATGCCCATAAGGAAAGACAGCTAAAGAAGTGGAACAAGCTGGACTGCATTAAGAAACTATCTTTCCAGTTCAGATCAGGCTTGTGGTAGGCCAGTGCACCCAGCAGCAAAGGAGACACTTCACTGGTACAGAGGAAAATTGTCTCAATTAAATAGACTAAGGTAGATGCACACATCATAGAAAGTTATTCAATGAAAAATAATGCAGAGTTCGAAAGAGGAAAGTTTCAACAAATGGCATGGATAAATGTACAGTATGTGCAGAAACAATAATATGCAAAAATGGTAGCTGAACTTTTCTCATTGTCCTCTGAGTTCCTGTATTGGAATATCACTGGAATTCAATAGTAATTAAAGAATAATATAAAAAACCTGAATAAAAAAAACACTGTATAAAAACAAAAATGTTTATGAATTTACTAGACACAAAGAAACATCCTCTGTAGGCGTGAGATTCACAGGTTTGTTTTCACTGTAATAGGATTATTCCAGAGGTTCAGTCATCTTGAAGCCTTCAATCAAATATGAAAACAACACAAGAAGCACAAACATAATTATCCTCACCCAAATAGTTAAACACAGAGAGGCCATGTTTCCCAGCACACCACCCTGTTTTCTAGGCTTTCTAAACAACACTTTCTCAGCATGAAAAATTTAAAATATGCAAAACAGCTTTGGCTGGTAATTAAAAATGAAAAGGACGTCAGCGCATGAATAGTATAAACACTAAACAAACGATTCATTATAATGAACCGAAGGTCAGACTTTGAAAGAGACAACTAATAAGACATTTGTTTGTGCACAACGTTGAGGTGTGTTGACATTCTGTGAGACAAAAGAAACATGCTGAATCAAGTATGTTGTTTTCCCAAAGAAAAACAAGAGGTTTTGTAAAAAAAAAAAAAATAATATATATATATATATATATATATATATATATATATATATATATATATATATATATATATATATCACTGTCGCTTTGCATTCTTCTCATCTAGCTTCTTTGATAAAGAAAAAATGGTTTGATGTAGCTGAGAACTAAACATCACAGGCTGTATGAAAATATTTTTCTTTGGTATACACTGAACACAGAATCCCACAATCCAGCTTCAGGGGTTGTTCTGGTGAGCAATAACACACATTTCTGTAATGGTGTCACTCAAACAGAATTATAATTTATATGGGCAATGGTTTGTTTTGTAAATGAGAAACACTAAGACTGATTGTAGACTGTCTGTCACCAATAAAAAAATAAAAATATTGAGGACATGTTCAGAATGAAAACGACAAGAAAATGTCATTTAATTCACATGACTCATCACGTGAATTAAGTTGACAAGATGCTTTCAATTTCACATAAAAGGGCACAATGATGTCAGAATAGTATTGAAACACCAGCCATGAAACCTTATGATGATGAGTTGCTGTTTTTCTTTGATTGGTGCTAAAACAATTCTTGGAAACCATCATAGCAATGTTCCTAAATAATTTTTCATACTATATGTCAGTGTTGTAGTCTAGATCACCTAACCCGAGACCAAGACAAGACCAAGACCGAGGGAAGTGGAGACCGAGTCAAGACCAAGACCAGTGCCCCGTGCTACATGACACAATAAAATTTGAAATATGATCAAAATTGTTAATCAAATTCATCTGAAAGATTCACATTCCCATAAAAACACCTACATATTAAATACTTAGAGCTGAAACAAATTTAACCAATATTAAATGCATTCTTTGTTCTGCTTATATAAAAAGATTTGCCCTGGGCATTTGCCCATATCATTCCTGTCAGAAATCAGGGCTGTAAGTGAGGTAAGTCCTATCTTCTTAGAGGAGAAGAGAAGTTCAGAAGACTCGGATCGTTCGTGAATGTCTCATCACTACATTGCAGACTTTTGGACACAGTGTTGTCCCATATATGCAGAACCTTAGTCAGCACCCCTGCACAATAATTCAGCACAGTGAGTGACTTTTTTTTCATCACAAATGCTTATGCGTCTCTGTACAGCTAGCTTTGCTAACGTCACGTCAACAGAGCTTACCTTTCTTTGAGCTTCTTTTCTAAGTGACGCAACATTTTTCCCAAATCTTATTTCAGGGGGTGTAGTGAGAAAGTTAAAGTAAAAAAAAAAAAAAAAAAAAAAAAAAACTGGCATTAAAACGTTACTATGTAAAGTTCTTGTCACTGGTACAGAGTTGATGAGAAGTAAGAAGAATTAAGCTAAAGTTGGAACAGACTCGGCCACATTAAGACATGTTTGGGTTTTGTCCCTGTTCATACACATTCTGGTCAAAAGTATGTGTAGCTCTTTCATACAAATGTAGTAAAACAATATCATCATCATCCTTTTCCAAGATGCCAAGGTTTCGTCATCACAATTAAAAATGCTTTGCTTCGCTAAAGGCTCGAGGGCTTATTTTTCTTCAGTGAAAATCTGATAAATCTAATTTCTTTAATAACTGCATTAAAAAAAATGAACAACTGAGCTGTAGAAGAGTCATATAGAATATGTGAACATTTAAAGGTGACATAGAAATACATATTCTACCTTTTCAATCTGCTGATATGTGTTTAAGAACTGTCCCTGCATTTATAGCTTGTTGTGTGAATTATCTGTTCTTATTGATTGTCGCTAATAATATGATCATTATTATTTGCATGTTTTTTTCTGCTTCATCATCTCATATGATATTTACTTTTTTATGTATCTTGTATTATTGTATCATTTATCTGAAAATTTAGAAATAAAGTATTGAAAAAAGAAAGTGTATTTCTGAAAATACAATAATGAAAGAGGTAAAAATGCATTCATTGAATATGCTGAGGCAATAAAACTCAGACAACATACAAGCAGACAAACGGATGAAAGAACTAAAATCTGCATCACGTACAAGAAGCACTAAAGCACACGTAAATTGATAACAGCAAAATCCTTTTTCACATAATCATCATTATTTCGATTATTTTGCTGGATTATTACCATATATTTCTCATCGGAAAACACAAGCACACATCAAAACAAAATAAACAAAGAACATTTACAGAGTACTGTTTTATATCAGTAAAGCAGTTAAAATTACCCTTTTAATTAAGAATGCCTCATTTCACAGCTGAGCATTTGGCAATTTGCTAAGTTCACAGTTGTCTGTGCTCTAGGGCGAAGAAACACTCTAATTGTGTTTCATGTTCTGCTACTAACACCAAATGACAGAGAAACCAACATACACATAAACGCAAATGAATAGATCAGCTGTGGATCATCTAATGATGAATATAGTCAGTAATAGTGCACTTTAATCAACAACGTTACACGTTTTTATTTTATAATGAATCACCTTATCAATCACCTTACATCCATAAGGTTGTATTACCTTATGGATAAAATAAACTGAAACCTGAACTTTACATTTTTTTTGTTGAAAAAGTTGAGTGCAATCAAAGATTAAATTGAAAAATCCCAAAGCAAATTTTTTATCACTGGATGCAGTAATCTTAAAATAACAGTAGTTTTAACAACAACAACATGCTTTCTGCAGTCCAGAAATATGCTAGACAAGAACGATTAAAATAAATCATTTGACTAAATATGTTTTATTAAGTTTAGCTAATCCTACAGAGTGAATGAGATCTCTGATGAATGGAACATTCCTCCAAAATAGCTCATCCCCAGGGCTGGACGGCTCTCAATAGATGAACCAGGCAGCATAAACAACAAAATCTTGTAAACAACTCCCACACTTGACAGTTAGTCCTCTGCTGCTCCGTATTTTAAGATTTATGAATATGATGCAAATGTGTTCAATTTCTTTGTGTCGTTTCTGCCCAGACTCATGTTCATTCTTAATGAGCAAAACAGAAACGACAAATTACCAAAACAGTTTCCTTTACTTATTTTGCTTTGTGTGCCCAGCAGAGAGGGCTTTAGCACAAAATGAATTTGGAAATTATATTTCTCTTACGGTCTTACTCAACTGTGTCCACTAGAGTCATTTTGTATAAATCAAACAAACCACCCTCAACATGAAATCCTCTCATAAGCTGATGGGAAAACTGACACATCAATCAGTCAGTGGGAAAATGAAAGCAGCTGCTTCCACTGTAGTGTTTCATGGGCTTTTTAATTGGTGGGTAGGTGATAATGGAAATTGGACAGAGGACATTCATCCTCCGGTCAAAGCTCTCTTTAGGACAGAAGCAATCTAAGGCCCTGCGTCTCAAGGGCAGAAAGCAGACAACTGGAGACTAAGGAGGTTTTAAAATGAGCGAGTGGGCATTTTATTTAGTCACTTTGAAAACACTTGTATTTCCCACATCAACTCTGAAATTGAATTTGTCTTTTACTGTTAAGCAGAGGTTTATTTTACTTTTCCTTCTGTGCTGGATTCATTTTGCACAAAAGAAACTTGAGCTTGATTCCTACCATCCAGTATAATGAGCAGGAAAGACAAACTCTCTCTCTGTATTTATTTAAATGTCTAAAATTGTGACTCTGCAGCTCTTGCAACAAGGCCTCGCGGTTTAAGGGATAGATTCTTCTCTTTGAAAGCCTCAGTGCTACTGAGCAATAAGTCCCTGTATTGATAGAATATGATGCTCAGCAACAGTGCAAGAATCCTCAAAAGCTGCTTTGAATTATTTCTCATGAGTGCTTTCTTGCATTGTTTAATTTTCTCTCTCTATGATATACATTGAAGCACTTTATGCAAGCCAGTGGCCGATAAAACATCTAATTGTTCGTCTGTGCTAAAAAAGAAAAACTAACCAATCTAGCCAAATTTGTGAATGAGTCTTTTGTGATCCAACAGGGACAATTTATGAAGTCTTGGCAGCCTGTGAAGACCCATTACCTAATCATTGTCAGGCTGTCACTTCCAGATGACCTCCTCTCCACAGAAACACAGAGAGGAGCATTAAAGTGAAATTCCAAAACAGTGTGAGGCTGCCTCCTCCACTGCGTCCTCCATATGGTGCCTCAACTTTATTTTTCTTTTTAATTAACACCTTTTGAAGGTAAGCAGCGGCCTGCTTTTTGCAGAGGGCAGGACAAAAGTGTGGAAAAACCAGTCTCTGGAGGAGGCTGAGACTGTTCAGATAATCAGGGTGAGTTTGACAGAGAAAGAAAACGCTGTGAGGAATAAAGTAATTGTTCACATCTTTATAAATATTCTTTTCCATTATGCTCATGCAAACAGGGGGTCAAACTCAACAATGAGTAAAAGTTAAAACATATAATCATTTATGTAGGCCCTTATGGAACTGACATTTAAGTCTTTAAACCTTAATATGTCCTTCTATATGCTTAAGTCAAAACATACAGACTTAACAGCATAAAAACTGTATAAATGTATTAATGACTGCTCTTTCCCTCATAAAGAAAATCATTACACTACCAAGTGAGGTTCTTTGAAATTCAAAATGTCATTAAATATTTAATAAGCCGTTAAATACCCCTGAAATGAAATTAAATCAGAGATTTTGCTTATGTACAGAAAATAATAAAATCTTTGCTTGTAAATCAATTTAATTTAGAGTACCTTGCAAAAGTTTGTGTGTCATTAAACACACAAACACAAACTTTCAGTTAGTCCACAAAAATGTCCTTACCATAGATTTTTACTTATACTGTATTTAAGTAAAAAGACTCTGACCAGGATAGGCTACCATATTAATGCACTTTAATTCAAAAGTAGTTCATTGCAAATTTGGTGTCATTGGAAAATCTACCCCTGTTTCATGTTGTTTTTGCAACCTTTAAACAGGCTGTACATTCACACTTTTGTATTGCTTGGTACATCTTCCCAATAACTTTGACCAACCTTCTTATTTCTGAAAAACAACATCCCCACAATGTGATGATGTCACCATCATGCTTCACAATGGGAATTGATGTGCTTATAGTTATATGTAACATTAGGTTTCTTCTCTTGTCTTGCCACCATTCTACAAAGCTCAGATGTGTGGAGTGATCAACTACCTAAGTTGTGGACCTCTGCAGTTCTTCTAGTTAAGGTTGTCATGGGCCTCTTGGTTGCTTCTTTTATCAAGGCTTTGCCGGTGAAGTCCATTTACTAATCTCGTGATTTGTGATGCAATTGGGTGCTCTTGTTTCTGTATCAGGTTAAAAAGGGAGTCATGTATATTTTCACAATAAGAAGTCATTTGTCTATTCCATTAAACTATCAGATCATAGCAGTAAGAAAAGCTGCTCCATTTCTTTATCAGCATCTCAGAGAACCACTTGAAATCTTTAAATCAGCCATCACAAGACTGTGACTCTCATTTACCAGCTTCCTGTCACCTGTCTAACCTCTCCTTTAGTTTGGGTGTCAATGTAGCCATTTATAATAACCAAGACCGTCAGGATCGGCTGGGCAGACCCATGAGAAAATAGGCGGTAGATATTGCCTCAGAGTTGATGATTATCATCTTTCCCCAAGCTGAGCACAAAGCCTGTCTATTTGAGCTGATTGGGTTGAGCCTGGTGATGTCAGTTCTCAGGGGAAATGGCTAATGGTATTCTGTATATTATTTTTGGGACAAATAGTTTTATTTTTTCAAATCAAACAACCACATGCAGTTACACAAGAACAGACATTGGTGAGAGAAGTCTGATTAAAACAGGATGATATCATTTGTTCTAAACAATCAATTCTACAGAAAATCAGATGTTCAACTGTTTGTTACTTCTTGTAGTTTTACAATCTCAATGATAGATGTAGAGTTGCCCTAGAAGGCTCTTTTGTAATTTTTCAGAGTATCAGCATTGCCAAACTATGCTTGAAAATTCAGTCAGTTTGGTGGCAGTGAACTATGGCACTATTACAAAGTCAATTAGGTACGCTCCAGTCTGCTGGACTCCTATTCTAAGGGTACAGTGTGTGTGGACTCAGCGGTGCCTAAGGCGCCTGTGGTTTGTAGTTAGAGAAGGGAGGTCAGGCAGAAGTCAATTGTTTTGATTGAAGCTGGGGCTTCTGCTTTAAAGGTGAAAATAACATGGAAGCTATTACGCTGCCACGTAGCATTTTAATGTCATGCACTTTCAGTGAGTGATTACAGCGACATGCCTGTGTCAGTCCATTTTGTAGTGGGATGTCTGGGATGATATAGTATATTTGAAAGGTGTCTTATGGTTGACCTGGAGGAGGGCTCTAATTAAATTCACTTTCTTTTATGTAAATTTGATATGGCATACCCTACCTCCTTCCTGTCTTGCTCACCCTTTAGAAGGAGATTCATTGTGACACTGTGATTTGGTGTTTAAAATCACTACAATGATTAGTTTGATGCAAATTAAAGGTCAGCCTTCTAAGCCGACAAGTTTTGACATCTGCAATGTTGTTCTTCACCCTTAACATGAAGCTCATATGAAGGCGTCTTTTACATTTTGACTGTTATTAGTGCAAACAAAGCATAGATTTGCTTAGATATATTTCTTGGAACTTATTCAGTGTCATAATTGGGATTCTGACCAAATTTCTTTAAAGATGTAAGATTCATTGAATGATTATTTATTAATCTGTTTTACTGTTTGCCATTGTACCGTTAAACTAAAATGGAAAAGAAGGAAAACAAATCAACAGTCCCCTCTCAACACCTCACTGCAGATGACAGCAGAACATAATAGAAATATAGCACTTCCAATATACAGCAGTGCAGTGACCGTTCAAAATGTGCCTCTTTTAAATGAACTGATCAGGGATTGGAGAGTGAGTGATTTAAGCCAGTTGTTTCTGAAGGAATGGAATATGCTATCAGTGATGGCTGAGGTTTCAACATTTATATTGAATGAATTAACATACGCCTTAGAATTGAGACCACAATTGATATTATATAAGTTAAAGTGAAAATAATGACTTTTATTCACCTATATGTTAACATAACCACACACACAAGAAAAGGATTGACCAGGGGGCAGGGATAATCGTACGTGAACCAGGGATGTTACTGGTTTTGACATAATCAGAACATTGCTATTAACCACTGAGTTTAAAATTAAACATCTTAATTGGGGTTTTTGGAAGAAAGTTAAATTGTGTGACTGTTCTCCATTGCAAGGAATGTTGATTAAATACATTATTATTAAAAACATACCATTATAAAAACATACAAACACCCCGTGCTGTGTGCAGCAGAATGAGTCACTAATAAAAATACAAACAAAAATCCCAACAAATACACAACCTCAGTTGTTTTCATGCAAACAAAAAGGGACTATTGTGGATTATGACATGCCATCTATCTTTTACATCAAAATAAAATCTGATTGTGGAAATGACACGCCATCCTGAATAACCAAAAACATGAATCCATGTTTTAGTTTTTGAACAACCCATGTTTTTAAACAATAACATATTCATATTATCTCCTGTACAGTTTATTTATAAGATTCAATGTAAGCTTGCAAATGCCCATTAGTTCTCCTAAAACCGTGACAATGATATATATATATAAAAATAACTTTAAAAATTTGTCCTTGCATAATTCACACGGTTCCATGAATTCATGCAAGACAGTGAAGCCATACAGTGAAGCCCCTGGTCAAGACAGTCATGAAAGAAACAAATTCAGGCTAAAAGTTCACGTGAGTAAATGAAAAAAGACAGATTTTCACATCATTATCACTTTGAGATATCAGCATTAATCTGGTCATCCCAACATTAAAACAAATTACTATAATCAAAGTAATGATTTTGTTGGCAGGTTATTTAATCCAATGTCACAATTAAAAACACACAGCTAATTTAACCCTTCACCTTCTTGCTACATTAATACACACAACAGTTATATTCTTGATTGTCTGTGGGAAAAAATAAAATGACCTAAAACACACACAAAAAAACTATTTGGTGTATTTGACACAATTGGTTTGGTTAACCTGGATCAGAAATACAATAAAAAGAGCACTGTGTGCAAAGATGGAGGATATTTCACTGCTTAGGAAATGTTCTCCTGAGTTGCTTATTTTTACTCTGTTACTGTATTCTATATATTCCCGCTTTTTATGAATTGAGTACTGGTCACCAGTAGTGACAATAAGTGTGAAACATTTTTCTCAAACTATTTTGGTTGAATCCAGAGTCTCACTAGAAATTAACAACTTATTGCTTTGCCTTTGGTCTATTTTTTATTTCAAATATTTACTACTGCATGCAGATTACAAGCCACATTTTCATAGATTTCATAAAAATATTTTTTTTCTTGCCCTGATGTTGGTTTTGCGTAGATTGCACATTACCCAAAAGTCAGTATTAATTTCAATTCGTGTTGGCTGACTGACACTTGACTCATTCTTTCCCACTGGATTCATGAGAATGTGTTAATGTGAAGATAAGCTCTCCCTTACAGACTTCAGAACAGCAAAAAAAGAAGCAGCCTTTTGGAATCCAAAGCAAAACATGGAAATCAAGATGGCATGTGGCACATGTTAATTATTTACTTGAGTGGTTCCACACTCTCAACTAACAATAAGACATGAGTGGTGAACTAATAACAGAGGAAAAATGTACAATTAGGAAACTTGGTGGAGCAGAAAAAAAACAACAAATTGTGTTCTCAGGTGTAATACTTTAGTATTCTGTTTTTTTTTAACTGAACATGAACTGAAAATGGCCAAATCATTTTAATATATCACTATAGTATAACATATATAAAACAATGTCCAATTTACAATAAATAATGTAATATATATCTATATATATAAGCATTTTTACTTCTTCTTTTCCTGATTTCTGAGACTCAAACAGAACTACAGATATTCTATTATTGAAACATAGATGTAAAGATAGAATTTAAAATAATTTCATTTATGTAATAAAAATCTTTGCAACCACCAAACAGAAAACTTGACTGTCTCCGTTTTAAACTTCAGCAAAAAAAAAAAAAAAAAGTCATAAAGAATATGACTCTGGACCTCTAAGTTCTTTTAATTTTGAACGTAGAGCCACCTATGAACTTTGGTGACTTTTCAGCTTTTCACATTTCATTTGTAAAAGCAAAGTACAGCTCCTGGGAACATTATGATAGTGAATAGTTCAAACATTTCCTTTTAAATGTCATACTCACAACTGCTAGATCATAAGTCTGCACACATCGTGATCCTATCCAGTGCTGACCTCCATTAAATCATTCTGTTATCCTCAATTATTCAGCAATAGCTGATTATTACAGGTAATTTAGGATTATTTATATTCACTCTGAGAACATCCGTGTGTTTTTTCGTGGAATAACTTACAGACAAAGAGGTCTCCACAGAGCACTGAACAAGAGAGCTACAGCGAAGGAATTAAAAAGCTGTTTGAAATTAGCAGGACTGCAGCTGATTTTTATGAATTATGTCTGAAAGACCCTTTCCCAACTATTTTTTTCCACAATAAAACAAATTGAAATGAACAAAAGCATAAACACATATATAAAAATTTAGGAGTTTGTACAGAGAATAGTATGTTTATCTACCAGAAAAATGCTTCCTTCTTTTTTTAACGTATTTTATGGAATATTGATTTTATTTTCCAGCAGAACATGGTACCAGCTTACACTGCCAAATGTACCAAAAGTTGTTTCAGTGACCACAGTGTTACTGTGCTTGATAAGCTAAACTAAACTCCCTCTTAGAGAATCTATGAAGTACTGTCAAGCAAAAGATTAGACCCACCAGACCCAACAATACACATGACCTGAAGGCCACTGAAGCAACATGGGCTTGCATTGCAACATGCCACACCTCACTGATATAGTAATTCATGCAAAAGGGGGTCCAGTCAACTGTTGAGTACATAGAAATGAGCATACCTTTGAAAAGTCTGGCATTTCTGTTCAAAATATCATTATTTATTGATCTTATGTAATATTCAAATATTCAATATATACTCAGCAAATTCTGAGTTTTTGTTATCTGGAAGTTATGATAATAAAAATTACAAGAAATGAAGACTTTAATTATGTCCCTGTGTGCAATAAATCTTTTTAATATATGACTTTCACTTTCTGAAATAAATCATGATGATTTTCACTAGGGCTGAAAGGATTCCTCGAATGATTCGACTATCTCGATTAACATTAAAATGTATCTGTCTCGAAGCTTCGTTAAATTATGTTTTATTATTTAGTCCCCCATGTTCCAGCCGAGACAATATTTGCGTTGCTCAGCTCTCTCACTTCTGCCTATGAGTTGTTGACGAAGCTACGTTTTAGCAGCATAACATCCAATTTTCAAGTTCGGCCCTTGGGGATTTTATTGATTGATGATAATGCCCGGGTTTTCATCGTTTTTTGGGGACTAATAAGCATCCTTAAAATGACTGGCGCGATGCCTGGAGTACGGCAGTCTTTGTCCTCCGGGAGCTGCTGGCTCAAAGCGAACGGCGGGAAGAGCGCTGTAGGAGTATTTATACAGGTAAGCGGATAGACTGACGACGGTGGGCAGCTGAGTATGTGATTCTTATAGTGTAAGTGTAGCTTTGCGGAAGAACCTCACAATAAATTTCATATCATTCCGGTATCAATCAACAGGTGACGGAGCGCATCGTGGCGGTCCATAGCTGGTAGATGTGTTTCTGTGTGTGACGAACGAAGGTGTCAAATCCCGTCGCTAACATAAATACAAAAGCTACAAATGGCTGGGAAAGGTGAGAGTTCATCTGTTAAACTGACTGGAGATGAACACATAAACCAAAAGCTGGAGCATAGACATTTTTATAAGCGAATTTGTGAGTATGACTCTTAATTATTAACTTGAATATAATTTCAGAATCTTGCATAACTTTTCTTCAGGTTAACTTAGAAAGCAACCTATTATTGTTAGAAGTTAATTTTCTAAACTGCAGAAAAGCTATTGTTGGGGATGCTCAGATATGGAAAATTGGACTGATGTTGATATCCAATAGTAACACTGGTGTTATGCCAGATTTAATAATATTTTATTTTATAAATTTTTTTATCTGATTAATTGTAAGAATAATTGATAGATTATTCGATTACTAAAACATTCGTTTACGACAGTCCTAATTTTCAAATGTATTTAAGATGCAGTGTAAGATGTAATGTACTGCTGCAGTACATTACAGTGGATTTGTAGGTCGACTGCATGACTGCTGAGCTGATATCTCTCAAATTGGAGGAAACACACAAGGCATTAAATGTATAGCAAAAAATCTGATCAAACAAATTAAACGATCAAAAAAGACAGTCTGTTATACTTTTTTGCTTGTGTTTCCCACATAATTGCCTTAAATGTGGCATTTTGTTGTGTCTGAGCAGTGAAAAGGTGTTTTACAACCTTTTAGAGCAGCTGCAACGCAATTGTGACCAAGAGGCCTTTAAAACAGAAAAACAATTTCCAACAAAAGGATTGCTAAGAAGAGATACAAGTAATGAAAATTAGGGAGCAAACTTAACCAAAGCATTTTCAATTACATTATGTTGGAAAGACCTAAATATATCATTATACTGCTGGCTTTGATTGCAAAGCTTTACTTAAGTTTATGTGATTGGGGGTATAAAAGCTGAGAGGAAAGGCGATAAGAAAAATGTCTCATAATATAGAAAAGTTTGCCAACATTGCTTGAGGCCAAAATGTGTGACTTCAGTTTTTGTAGATTTGGGACATTTTTAAACAGTCGATCTGTCATTAAATGATGTGAAATGCATGTCTTTTCACATATTTTCTGTTGGATCCATTTATAGATGAATTGCCTCCTTTAGCTGTAAATTTATAGTTTCTGTTTCTGTTCACATACTTCAAACGGACAGAAATGAAACATTTGCTGAAGTATTTGCAAATCTTTCCGAAGTTCAGTTGCCATTAATGCATTTGTCTTGTTCTCAAATTCATCTCCCTCTGCATGTTTTATTCTATCCGGAAGGCAGCACGTTGGATAGATATGTGTAAAAACAAAGAGGTTAGAGATAAGATGGCTCGTCCTTTCTCACAAAGACAGACTCCCTCACTGTGCCGGGCCTCACACTGCTGCAGGTATTTGTCTATTGGTTTCCATTAATTCCAAGGAAGAGAAGGACATGGTAGAGATAAAGTCAGGATAGCCATCTATGGTGACATATGAGGAACTGGAGGTTGATGCTTGCTTTGAATGATTTCCACTGATAGAAACTCACCCATTTAAGTAAACACCTAAAATGGCTGATAATAGAGACTATTTGAGTCAACAGAACAAGTGGGTCATCACAGGCACATCCCCAAGGATGAAAGGTTCTCATGACTGCAGTCAGGACACACAAACATCACCCAGCAGAAAACCACATACCCAAATAATAAGCTCAAGCTTAAAGAAAGCAACTTTTTCTATTACAGATTGTGCATCCTTATTATGAAAATTGAAAGACTCAATTTTATGAGATAATTACTCCATCATGATTATAAATTCCCTTGACAAATTTTAATATTTTATTTAAATTATGTTTCAGTTACTTTTCTCTTGCTATGCCACAACTGCGTAAACAACATGTTGTAATATAATTATTTGTATGTAATATTTTTTTATGTTTGGGTGATGTAAAATGCAGTTTTATTTCTCTACAAATGGATTTTTGAATACCATTTTTATAGCAAAATGTTGTTTTTGGTGTCCATAAAATCTAAACATAAGTAATCTTTTGACCATTTAAAGCAAAACTGAGACAGGAGGTTTTCAGTATAATCCATTCTATTTATTTCTGTGTGGGAGACTTGCATCTAGACATTTATGTAGGTGGTGTATAAACACCACACAGAGCCAAGAGTGAGAAAAGTGTGACTAATTAATTTGTTCATTGATTATGTCCTGTCCTTCTAGTCACACTGGTCAGTTTCTGTGACTGCTGTCATGGCAATAAAGTAGTGCCTGCCTAAAATGATAATAAGCACAAGAATACTGTAATTTCAGGTAGTTGCTTTTGAAGAGTTTTGCTTTTGCAGGGAAATTGGAGTGTTCAATTTTTGTCTGAAAATGCAGGTTTTTTAACTTTGCATTACAAAGCTACTCTTTTAGTTATTTTGTGCAAAGTCTCACATTGGGCAACAGCATCCATCTCCTGCTGTAGTAAAGAACCAAAGTATTCACATAAAAAAGATACGTTATGCATATCTGCATTTCATTCCTAAATTTAAGATAATGCCAGTGCACATCCCCAAGTTTAACATACAAAAGCTGTGCAAAAAAATACTTTGTTTATTTGTTTTATTGAAAATTTCTTAAGTTTACACATGCATACATTAACTATTGATTTATGTTATTGAAATTAATATTACAATTACAATTGGCTGAACAGAGTAAACACAAAGTATCATTTCAAACATGTTTTGCTCAGAGAGTCAGTGCCTCAATATCCATGTTATTACCTTGACAGAGTCCCTTATGTTTTCCTGTTTATTTTTATTTTTTTTTGTTAAACAAGATACATCACATGTGGTTGAAGGAAACAAAATCCTAAAGGTAGCAAACTTTCTTTTTCCTGACAACTGAGTGTTTATTTTCCTTTGATTTTCATTTTTGATATATTTAGTGATATAACATCACTAAATGTTCATTTCTTGTTTCAGGTGGTGTGTGCATCTCACAGTCAGTTAAGATTCCCCGAGAACCAAAGCAGGGAGAGTTTGACAAGATTATGCGAAGACTCGGAGAAAATACAAATGCAAGAGTCGTCATACTTTTTGCCAACGAAGACGATATCAGGTAAAGCTTGGATTAGCTACATACTGTAATAGTGCTTTGAAGATAAGAAAAGCAGGACTACCGCAGACACAGGAGTTTCTACCTGTCCATCGGCACACCGTGTAATGGATTGTGAATCAAAATCAAAGCGGAGCAGGTTGGGATGCTGACCTTATCCGTGGCAACATCTGTTTCCTCTCCTTTGCAGGAGACTACTCCATGCAGCAAAAAAGGCCAACCAGACGGGTCATTTTATCTGGGTGGGTTCAGACAGCTGGGGCTCAAAGAGCGCTCCGGTTGAGAACCAGGAGGAGGTGGCAGAGGGAGCAGTCACCATCTTGCCGAAGCGCCAGTCCATCAAAGGTAAAACGAGCACTGCGCAGGCATCATGTGTCCTTGTCTTTTTAAAACTATGTGCACGAGTTAGTGGAATATTCGCCTCATGTGAACTAAGGTTGTTTCTGTTTCTTTTAATGCTTTACATGTGCAGTATATAACAAAACATAATTTTTTTACACATTTGTTAAAACTGTCATCATATCGCGACAGTATGTTATGAGACAGATAACCTGTGACAAAATCAATCTCCTCCCTAAGCTACTATTGTTTGAATGCACTGGTCCCAATTTATCCTAACAAAAAAACACAAAAATGAGTGAGGAGGAATGTCTTAGCACCGTCAATAAACCACATTTCTTGCTGCTTAATGTACTAATGGCAACAAAACAACTTATCATAACAGGAAAACAGTTTATCTGCTGTCACCAGTGGCTACACTAACTAGCCTGAGCTAGTTAGTCTGGGTAGTAATTCTAGCAGAGGACAAGTTGGTAAAGGAGGAGCTGAAGGGGGAATGAGCAGTGCCACATGAAGAAGTGATTGACAGCACAAAGACCCATTTCCTGGCTCACATTGGTTGTTTCTGGGAGCACTGGGAGAAGGCAGAGGAGATAAACCTTTTCACAGATTATCTGTCTCATACTATACATAGTGACAGTTTCAACAAATATATATATATATATATATATATATATATATATATATATATATATATATATATATAATTTTATAAAAGTTACATACTGCAGCTGTAATGGAAAAATGTTTAAGAAAAGTTGATCACAAGTAGTAAATAAATTTGAAATATGCATATATTCTGTATAATTAATTGTAAAACACACTCAGTTATATTACAAGTTATCACCTAGCCATTGCTCTGAGATTGTATCACCTGTATTGATTACGTTGGCTGAACTTATGACAGCGAACCCATTGATGTTTTCAGGGTTTGATAGGTACTTTATTAGCCGCACACTGGAAAACAACAGAAGAAATATCTGGTTTGCTGAGTTCTGGGAGAACAACTTCAAATGCAAACTCAGCCGTCACGCCGTGAAGAAAGGGTCCGGTCTCAAAAAGTGCACAAGTAAGATCTTCTCTTGTTCAGGAAAAAGCTATCTCATGTGTGTTTGTTTAAACATTCACCCGACTCCAAAATATTCTGTCTACATCTGTGACACATTGAGCTCATCATGAAAGTGTTTTGGAAAGCATTGCCCACCTATAAAAAGTTGAAGTGCTATATATTCTCAATTCAAACCCACAGTTCATCTGGCAGTTTGTTTTATTGCTGCTCTGTACTTTTGCTGACTCATGTTTGTTTACCCATATGGCCATAATGAGTGAAAGGCTTAGATGGGCTGCATGAAAAAGCCGGCTCTGTGCCAATCTTTTTACGGCTTTTTAGTACAATCTCACTGCGTGGAAAAGGAAAAGCATTGCATAATTTAGAACTCTATTTAGTGGGACAATATACAGTGATAGAAAAGTGTAACTTCCACTCTAAAGTATGCTGTGCAGACATTTACCAAAACTAAAAGAAAATATATACAACCTCATATAAATAACAACATATTCCATATTACAGATTTTCTGTTGTTTTTCAACAGAGTATACAGTTTTTCTATACAGCAGTCCAAACAGTTGCTAAGCACAGGCATCTGGCTAATTGAAAGTAATTTAAGCACTAATACAGAAGCAAATAAATTGATACTTTTCCATCATTATGTATACTTATTTAAAATATTAAATTTGCCTCAGGACGTGCCGTGGTGGCGTAGGGGATAAGGGATATTTGGAGGCCTTGAGTCCTCGAACGCGGCCGGTTCAACTCCCGAACCTGGCGACATTTGCTGCATGTTCCCTATTCTTCCCTCTTCCTGTCAGCCTACTTTCATATAAGGACACTAGAGCCTACAAAAAGACCCCCTGGAGGGGTAAAAAAAATAAAATTGCCTCAGAGTAGTTTACAAAACTCCACCTCCATAGATCATCTGCTGGAGGGAACTCTAGAATCTCTGAAAAAAACAACTTTTATTTAGTTCTTTTTTTTCTCTCGTAATCTGAAAAGATGTGGGGTTTTTCTAATAAAGCTAAAGAATTGCTCATTAGTAATGTGAGTTGCAAAAATTAAGGATACTATCCAGACTTTTCTGTCTAATAAGACCAGTCAGTCTGGGCCATAGCTTGTCACTGATATAATGTCATGCCATCGTCAGTTTGTCATTTCCTTGTCTATATTTAGTGTTGATAAAATTAATCCTTTTAAAAAACTTCACTATAATCAATCACTCTCATTCCATGACACTGAATTCAGAATTCAGTTTTTTTATCTGAGCTTCCAATTTGGCACTTGAGTAAAGGGCGATAAAATTAATCCTTTAAAAAAACTTCACTATAATCAATCACTCTCATTCCATGACACTGAATTCAGAATTCAGTTTTTTTATCTGAGCTTCCAATTTGGCACTTGAGTAAAGGGCTATTTTACGACATTGTAGAAAATGAATGGTGGGTAGAGCAGTCTAACTATTTTAGGTTTTGAACAAGAGCTGATCAAAGGTAATCCAGATTCTTTGACTATAGCAAAGTAGACTTTCACCACCAAATTGCCAAATTGAAAGCTGCAATTCAGATGTTAAATTCAGTGTCATTCCTTCCACCTCACAGCGAAACTTTTCAAACTTCAAAGAGGTCATCCAGATAAACCGACAGGGCAGGCAAGTACTCTGAAGTAAGCAGCATACATCTATAGCTCAGGTTGGAGAATGTTGTCAAGACAACTATTAATCTGGCCATTGTACTGTAAAAGAATGGTAAAAACAAAGCTATTGCTGAGACAAAGCCATAGAAAGAACCATTACCAGTTTGTCTCAAGCCATAGGAGAGCCTGTGGGAGAAAGAGACAGGGTGGGACCAAATTTAGATTTTTTGACTTGCAAGCAAAATGTCTTCATATCCCCTGAATACACCATCAGCACAGTAAAACATGGTAGTGACAATGGCATACTATGGGAATGGTATATTCAGCAGGGACAGGCTATGTGATGTTTATTTATTTTAGATAGCTTTTTTTATACAACATTAATGGTGGAAGCAAAAAGAAATTAAAATAGTTTTATAGATGACACATTTAATTTGTTGTGGATCTCATTATTTTCACTAAAATTTGGCAGGAGTTTCTGCAGTGTAGGTTAGCGTGTATATTAGTGCAGCATTAATGTTGCAATTATATATATATATAAATAAAGCATTTCTTTTTATTCTAGAAAAAGCTAGCCAACCTTCTTCAATTCTTACATAGTAGATTTTTTAGTCTGCATCAAACATTGGTAAAGGCATACCTTAGTGCTTCCAACTGGAGTAATGCCATTATTACACTCTTTTCCTGGGGTTGCATCTATTTCCTCATATTATGCCTGCAGCATTAGCAGAGCAGAGCACATAGTGCTGGGGGGAAAGGTGGAGGCCCACAGTGCAACAAAATCTGTAGAGAGGAAGTTATGATGCAAGAAAGCTTTGAACTGTGCATAGCATAAGAAAAAAAAAAGACAATTCTGATGTTACGCTGATGATTTTGAGTTCAAGCTTATTCATTTGGGAGTATGTACACGAACATTAATCCCACTATAAAGCATATGCACTGCATCGGATTTAGCCATAGGCTAATTTCCACCTGCAGTCCTCAAGGAGGGTAAAACACAAAACGCTTATAAAAATAGAGACAAAGTGAAATTTTAACAACATATCTTCATCCACCACCAACAACAAAAATTTCTATGGTTAAAATATAACATTTAAAAATAAAGAATTAAAGATGTGCTTGTACATACAATAAAAGTATTCATGAAGCTTAATGTTTTCTCCCCTTTGGTTATGTTAAAGCAAAAAATGTCAATGTATTTTACAATTATTATTAATTATAATATATGCTTATTTATTAATAATATAACAGCACACAAATATGTTCTTTATCTAAGGAATCCATACCACTTATCAATTAAGTGGTATGGATCCTTTCGCAAAGCAATATAAACAGTGTTGGAGAAAGTAACATTATATTGTGTCCAAACAAATGCCTTTTTTAAACGCGAGGGGCGCACGTCCCTTTCACACATAATTATTGCAACTCCCATGCTCCACCCCATCAAGTTTTCTTCTAGGACTGCTCCATCCGTTTTCATATGAAATCTGATTGATTAACTGGTCCTTGTTAAAAAAAAAACAAACAAAAAAACATTGCCAGGGCATGATGCTGCCAATACAAAAACATTTCAGCTCTGGATTGTGTGATCAGGGTGATGTGCAACTTTATTTACCCCCAAAAATATATTTTTTTTTCCATGAAAAAATCTAATTATTAGTTGTCCTGGGAAGTGCAGAACTAAAACTTATCATGATGACATGAGAAAAAATTGCCTGAAAAATTTTAGAATGTATTGGTAAAACCAAATATCTAAGCATTGTGTGGACCTGCTTAGAAAAAAACTAAACTCAACACGTTACTTGGTAAAAAGTTATTTCTCCTACTTTGTTCTCACTCTCACATTGAATAATTAATGACTACAACATTGCTTTGATACTGGAAATGTTCTGCGATGGAAAATATTTATGAACACAGTTCTCCTGAGGAGTGTCACAATACAATTAAGATAACTCCTGCCTGAAGCATACATTAGACTATCATTCTCAGAGTTCTTCATCTCTAAAGTCATGCACAGTGGAGGAATTTCTGATTTGATCTGCTTGATAAAATCCAGGTTTCCATTTGAGATGGAGACTAAGCTTTAATTCTCTTATTGAACTGTGACAGAGTCTTTGATTTGTATCAATCATACCTATATGCAACCTGTTTGCTGACATTATTCAACACATTCTCATAAAATCTGCACAGGAATTAAAAGCACTAAAAACTAGCATTGAAAGGTTCAGGACATCTGGCCACTTAAAGGCTGAAAACTTTACAATCATTCACTTAACATTAAACATGTTCATTTCAAAATATTCTTTTAAAAATGGGGGATTTTAGTGGCACTGCAAATGTTTTTGAGGGAGAGCACAATATGGACTGGAAAACACAAAACTAAGGCTGCCAGCTTTTCAGAGCAGCTTGGAATGAGAATTGCTCCCAAAGGAAAGAAAGCTGTGATTGTGGGTAGGAGACTGAGGTCCAAACGTATTTAGTCTCCCACTTAGAAACAACAAGGCTGCTTTAGATGTGTTAGAATAGCAATTCAGTCTTAAAAAGATTCAGCTCTGACGAAATAACAGTTGTGAGAAGACGACAATGAAAAATAAAATTATATCAAAGAACCTATGCTGGTTCTTTGATTTATTTATTTTTATATTTATTTTTATTCACCAAGTATTTTCAACTGATGAATGTAGGAAAAGAATCCTCATCACCAATATTCTAGATCAGCTAAGAGAGTCATGAAAACGAAACACACCCAGAGAATAGCGGTACATGGATGATTTAGCGGAGACTATAACTAAATCTCATTGGAATTCTTTCAATTCATTTTCAACCCCAAACCAGTATTGTGAATGTTTCTTTGATTTAAGGGGCGGGTGATGGGGTACAGATTTCTACCCCTTAATAATGCAGATGTTTTTTAGGTCCACGTTATTAAAGTATGCACTTTGCATTAAACTGTATTCACAAAAATGTTTTCTTTGTTAATAAAAAACAGTATCATGTATAAGAAAATTGATAAATTCCTGCCTTTTACAAGGATAAAGAAATGTCTGCAGGCTTAATAATGGTTACATGACATGCAGCAAATGGGTATACTATGTATGCAAGAAATTGGGCAATAGCCGATGATGTAAAAGCTTCTCTAAGGAGTAACATATTTCATAGTGGAATGAGCCACTACCTAAGGGCAGAAGGATAGAGAAAGAAAGAAACATAGTTGCTGCGGTAACCTCTAACATTTTAAGAAAGACTATGTAATAAGTGGAGTACTGTATTGTTAAAATAATACTTGCAGGGTTCTAACCTAAATCACAATATAGAACATAAATGTAAGGAAAAGATCAAACTATTACTGGAACTAAACCTACATAATTAGTGGTAAACATGAATATATCTATGTTCAATCACTGAAAATAATATTTTATGTGTATTACAGTATATTAAAGGGAAAAAGAAAAATGCAAACCGTTTTTTACAATGATTAAATTAATCAAGTACAGTGTTAAAAAGTTGGTACCATAGCATACCTGCAACATGATGTTTTACACTGTTGACATCTGCACCCAAAGATCCTGCTTGGAGCTGATTTAAAAGGTTAATAAAATCTAAAATCATTTCTTACCTTAAAGTAAGGGGAAAGTAACGTGCAACACAAAAAATATTAAAAGTATAATTTGACAGTGTTGCATAACTACCATTGACCAGGAGGAACAGCACAATAAATCAATATCTTTAATGGACACAAAGTTGAACAATTACTGTCACCTTTCGACTGAAGGGCAGTTTTGTGGCTTGGAGTATTTGCATATTTAAGCTCTGTTTTAGAAGAGAATGCACTACTTTCAGAAAAACAAAAAGGAACTAAAACCCAACACCTTATTTCTGTAAGTTAAAGGCACTAATCACTGAATAACTACACCACCTGGAGCCAGATTTGCAAATACACAATCTATAATCCTATACACAGTCATGGGTATTTCTAAATAAGACTGAGTCATGACAGTATTCATGCAGTGTGTCCTTATAGGAATTATAGCATAGAAACTGAGATCAGTTTATCATCCCAGAAAACAGCATGAAAAGGAATAAAACATAGGATAACTCTTTGATGTAGCTTTCCCAGATGCGTGCATTTGTGAAAATGTGAATTTTTTCTCATTTGTAATAACTTTCAAGTAAATGTATACAGAAGATCAGGAACTAATTTAATTTTAGATCAAAAATGTCAATCACACACTGTCCTGTCTTGCTTATATGAGTAGGAATAAATTAAACATTTGATTCTTTTTACAGTGCAAACCCAAACCTCCCAGGGACTGCGTACTATGTAAGAAAAATTAAATGACAAAACTAAACATCATAATATGTTTGCTTTACAGCAGTTTATTATCAGGGTTTTGCCAAAACACAACAGCCTGTATGATATTTGTTTCACTAAAATAAAAAAACGACAGTGGTGGTGAGTGTTACATGACACTAGTTAATGGAATCTGTGCTGTGAAAATGTACATTACTCTGACTCAGGTTAGCTGTTGCAGGGCCGCAGGTAATTTCCTCTTCAACTATTTCCTTTTTACTGTTTATGAGCAACAAACTTATACATTTTAAGGACATCCAAAAATAGTTTTCCCATTAAAACAATAGATTAGCACTCCCATATTGTGTCTAAAAATATGTTAACTAAAATTTAGATACTATATTACGGAGCATGTGAAACATTTTCAGTCTTCTGATGGTTTGTTGTATTACAAGTTAAATATAACCAATAAAAGAGGAACGAAGTATAAAATGTAGCCCCATAGGGATAACCTGTAAGAGACTAAATATTTAGGAGACAAACAATGCCCTGTGGTAAAAATATGTGAAGGGCCAGAAAATGAATAAATTTTTTATTGCAGCAGGAAACAACTGAAAAATGTAGGACAGTCCAGCATTTTATTCAGTGGATAAAAATTCCCACTTAGGGAAATAATAGCTTTTAATAAAATGACTGTTTCTGCTAACAAATTCTATTAAAATAAATATGGATGAAACATATTTTTTACACTCAGTTGTCAACTGAGAAGAATATCACTCCAGCGTAAGAAAGTCTGCGAGGTCTAAAAAGTCTGCAGATCAGACTGTAATGAACTCTGTGTGTGTGGGCCTGCCTCTTTGTTAAAGGCTGTGGGATCCTTTTTATTCTGTATAGAATCATGAACTTTTAAAAGTAGCAACATATTTCAAATATAAATATGGCTTTTGTGAGAAGAATGGTCATTAGGTTGTCTTCAGAAAAATTCTAAATATCTGGAAAATCTCAAATTACATTGTTCAACAGACACTATCAGCTTCTCTCCATGTCCATTTCAGCTCTTGCACTTCAACCTTAGAGAAAACTTGTGAGATGAGCTAAAGAGAAAGAAATATAAAGGACTAAGGCACCGAAAGCCTTGTGAAACAATGTCCACTTTACAAAAAAACTGTTCAAGGGAGAGGTGCCAAAAGTTTAGCAATTCGAAAAAATTAAGTATTAATTGAACTTTGCCCCTACTGGATTATACTTTTGTTTTTCTCAACATTATTTGCTAATGTGGTAAAAAAATTATCTTATTTTAAGGCTATTTGCACTTCTTTATTATTAAAAGTTCCATTAAGAGTGAAAAGGCCTGTAAATTATGCAAAGCAATAATCTAGGCGTTTCCACTTTATCAAGTTGTTTGGTGAGAAGGTGAAAGACTCTTTAGAAATGCCAAATGCTCACCCCACACAATACAGATCTTCTAATGCCGAGTTTCCCTATTTGCTTGGTTTTGGGGCAATGAGAGTGAGTCAGATTTCTTTTGTAGCATATGTGTTGTTTCTGCTGAGATGAAGAGCGCTGCAGTGTCCCTGAGGCAGCTGCGCAAGAGCCACATGCCCTATCCTGCAGAGTTATCTGTGTCCGGAGGAGGTAACTCTGCTTCTTAGCATGATCAATGTAGATGCGCATGACTCACTATGGAAAGAAGGGGAAAGCCGTTCTTTTCCCTACGTGAAGAAGAGGTAAAACTGATATTGATTAATGCAGAGAGCAGAAATAAGGTGGAACTGAAACCAGTCAAACTGTGGACTCTGCTTTGCCGGTGCATTAATGATGTGGGAGAGCTGCAGAAAACAAAGCAACACAGACAAAGCGAACATGTGCTTTTCCATCCAACCATCTATTTTTTAAACCGCTTATCCTGAAGAGCCTTGCAGGGTGGCTGGAATGTTTCCCAGAATGCAGTGGGCAAGAGATAGGAAATATTTTGGAAAGCTTGTCGGATTTGTAACAGGAGGATTTTCTTTTGTATTGTAAAAATGAAATTCAGCACAGAACATGGTTTATCTATTTAACAGAGATACTGAAATGTAAGTTTTTGCAGCAAATCAGGGTAGTAAAATGCACCTGGTGTTTTTTGCAAGCATGCTCTAATATTAACTTATGTAAATCATTAAATTATTAGTATGTTGCACCCAAGCCTGTGACATAGAGGCTATCACCCTGTGGTGTAATGGAAGCCTGGATTGCTTTCATAGCTGCTTTCAGGTCATCTGCCTCGTTGGATCTGGTATCTCTCATCTTCCTCTTGACAACAGCCCATAGATTTTCTATGGGGTTCAGGTCAGGGAAGTTTGCTGGCCAATCAGGAACAGCAATGTCATTGAACCAGGTTTCGGTATCTTTGGCAGTGTGGGCAGATGCCAAGTCCTGCTGAAAAATAAAAACAGCATCTTCAAACAGCTTGTCAGCAGAAGGAAGCATGAAGTGCTCTAGAATTTCCTGCCAGATGGCTATGTTGACTGTAGATGTCAGAAAACACAGTGGACCAACACCAGCAGATGATGTGACACCCAAAACCATGAGACTGTACAAACTTTACACTGGACTTCTAGCAACATGGATTCTGTTCTTCTCCAGTCTTTCTTCACATACTGGGATCTTAATTTCCAAATGAAATGCAGAATATACTTTCATTTGAATCTGGATCTGAATCATTGCACAGCGGTTCTGAGACCCACAGAAGAACACAAGATTCAAGTATAACATACCAGTAACTTAAGGCATCTGTCAGTTTAAAGTGATGAACAGCGCAAGAGGAGGAGAAGAGAGTCCAACGTTGCATAAAGTAGAAAGTGTGGTCTCCGAGTTCAGTTTGTGTGTATGAGTATTACTGAATGACTCCTGTGAAAGCCAGGGGCCTGTTGTTGAGGGGGAAACAGAGAGATGAGCAAAGGAGTAAGAGCCTAAAGTTCAAATGTGTAGGGCAGTAGGACAAGATGGGAAGGCATAACAGAGAGAGAGCTGAAATTTCTGACAGAGTTCTGGATAAAGCTTTCGCTAAGAATGCTGGTTCTGGCCCAGAGACTGTGGAGTCTTTTTCCAGATGGCAACAGACAGAAGACACCATGAGAAAGGATAGAAGGAATCCCCAAATTTCCTGTGTAGACAGAAAGGCAGACACTTGATAATATTAAACGTCACCAGTAATGGGCGCAGACCACAACAACATGGCTACAGGCATCATTACATAAACTCAGCCTATCCATGATGTTATGTGCTTCATAGTGGAATAGCTGATCAGACTGGATAGGATTTAGCTATTGATCCTTTTTTCAAAGTTCAGAAAACTTATTTTGTGTAGTCCGGCTTGTTTCCAAAGACTGCACAGTAGCCAGTAGGGCTAGCCAGTTTGTATAACTTAGCCGAGCCCTGTTGGATCCCTCCATGATCTCTGAGGAGTGGAGTAAGTTACAAGACTATGTCTTCATCATTGTTTTAAATTAAGAATTAATACAAAGAATATTTTACAGGATTTTGTCTCATTATATTCATACACATGTACTGGCTTCTGAAAATATTGGTAATTGACTTAAGTGATATCCTGTTTTAAAAAAGAAAATGAAATTCCAATCAAATGATACTCTCTTCCCAGATTGATATTGTTCAGTAGATGCTTTTTTAAAAGAAGATGTATTTGTGTTAACACACACCAATCTATATAATTAGTCTAACAAGTTTACACTAATGATCAGTTAATAAGGTGAAACCAATAACTGGCAGGCAGCTTCTTCTTACCCACTTAATTAGAATCAAAGGTATCTCTATGTTTTCAAACTGTGCTTCTGCATTTGGAATTAGTTTTTTCATCATTCAAATAAAAAGGGGCAATAACTGTCACATGTTGCTACTATGACTCTGTCTTCACTTAATTTTAAGAACTGGCATAAGCATAAAAACGTGCTAAATGTGCTAAATAGTAAAATCTTCAAATTGAAGAGGCTGTAGGTTTTTGTTGTCTTGCTCTGGGTAAAAATTATACCATAAAAATCAGGGGGAGATATATTGGTTTAAAAAAATAAAATAAAAATAATAATTTAAATGGAATGGAAATGGAAATGGAACAAAAATGTGATTATAAACAAGACATGTATGACATTTGAAATACTGTTTGACAACCCTCCACTTATACTAAAAGGCTGTCCTAAAAAGTGCATACAACTCTTTCATGTGTAAAAACAAAGGCAAAGTTGGTATCTGATTCAAAACTATCACCATGACGATTCAGTAAGTCAGACCTTTTTTATCAGCAGCTAATTCAGAGAGATCAAGCCGTATGCTAAAGTCAGCTCCTCAGACAAATAGCAAGCTGTAACTCAGGGACAATTTTAGCTAGCATGAACTCTTGGATATTATGTACTGAGAATGATTTCAGCATCTTAATACCAAAAAGGTTGCAGGTTAAAATCTGAAGACATATTGCCCAACCAAATTCTTTGATTCCACTTACAGAAAATATTTTTGCTTATTCCCCAATTTGTTCAAATTTATCTATTCAGGAATACATAATACATACTGGAAGCTCTAAAATAAATTAATTACATAGTTTTTTTATGATTTAGTGTAATCAAATGTATATGCCAATACACCAAAGCAAAAAGTATATATATGTTTTTTTAGCTTTTCAAATATAAACATCAGTAACTTAAATCTTCCTGAAAACGTGTGATTTACCATTAATGTAATATTTGTATTTCCATTGAGACTTTTCATCAAAGTGAGGCTTAAGCTGCTCAGCAATACAAATGATTTATATACTATAGATAGATAGATCTTATTTTTCACACCAGATATAAATTTCCACATAGAAGATTCAAAGGAAAAATATAGGATTTTAAAAAGGTACATGTGGGACATATAGCAGTAGTGTCAGATTTATTAGAGAGGATACACAACTGTCTTGGCAGGGAAAGACTAGCTTGCCTCTGGCTCATCACAAGCTGAATAAAAAGGTCAAAAGTCTTTAGCCCACACTCTCTGTCACATGAAGTCTCGTGTGACTTCTCAGTGGAGAACACCCACACTTTGCCTGTGTTTTATGTAATCTAAAAGGGTTTCTCTGAAATGCCAGCCGGGGAAATGTGTGTAAGAGAGCCAAAATGCTGATGAGAGGGAGCTAAAGAGAGAAACAGGGGGGTAAAAAAAGGAAAATGGTCTTATGGAAAATACACAACAGAAAGTTAGTGTGGGTGGCCTGCCAAGCCTCCAAGGGAAATATCACTCTCACACCCACTGTGGCTCACAGGATTCCCCATGGCATCAGTGTGGCGGCCAAAACTGTGGCAATCTCTGTCCAATCAGGGGCCTGTGGCTCCTAATTACCGAGTCGTAACCTCCAACAATAATTCATGCATTTCAAAAGCTCATGAGATAATAGGGGACATTAAACCCCCTCTGGTGTGAAGCGAGGAGCTGGAGACACCGGGAATGAAAGACAGCTGACAGAAAGCAACCTTCTCAGATTCAGGGTCCAGGACTCTCTCAGATTAAAGTGGCCAATGAAAATCGCCTGAACAATAGGAAAGGGTCTGTTGAATGATGATAAAAAATCTGCTACGAAATGCTTTGTTACGGAATGATATTATTTACACCATGAGCCAGTCTCTCTTTACGATTACTACTGAATGGAGAAGAATTCTTCAAAATAAAACAAAATGTTGTTTTTAAACATATAAAGTGTAACATTTTTCTGAGATTGTCTGAGGGATACATTTGTACATTCACAAAACTCACTTTCCTTTAACTCTTCCAATCTATGGGCAGCCTGTTTCAAATCAGACTGCTGTGCTGTGTTAATGCCTGCTTTGCAAACTTCAGAAAGCAGCTCTGAAAGCCTGCCTTTCTCAGGCTCAGCACACAGAGCTTGGATCTTGATGTTGACCATTAGGAGAGAAGCTGCCCGCCAGGCTCCACCTCCCCTCCTGTATAATCATATATTAATTTATGTTACACTGTATAATCAAATACAGTGCAAGAGTTCTTATTTTCTAATTGTTGGATGCAATATTTGTCAAATGAATTCATTTATCAAGCAATTTATGTTTATTAATAATTACATCAGAAAATAGATATAAGCTTTTATTACATAGTTTTCTATATAATATAAGCTTCTTTGATATGTTAACATTTTATCAAGGTACTTTGTTATTTTAAATTATGTCATATTTAACACACTCAGATAGGAAACTATTTTAATCACTGTTGGTTTCACTTAACAGTTTTTGTAAATATTCCAATGACAATTCAGTTGCACAGCATTAGACAGTTGGTCTTTTTTGCCGAACATTACAATCATAATTGCAGAAATTTTAGCAGCATATCCCTTGTTAGAGTCTTATTAACTTGCAAAGCCTAATTGGATTCCATTTAGCAGTTTTATGCTGCTCTATCATTAGCTCATCCACAGTAATTAGTCTATTGTTAATCTGAATTGAACACACCTGATTTATTATTATTTTTTGTTTGTTTATAATCTCTTATGCACAGCAGAGTTACAATGTGAATGCTTCATGATTTGAGGCTTAGGGAGAGAAAGGGTGAGTTAGGATTGACATATTGTGTCTTCTTCACCAGCATTACCTTCTTCCAGCAATTAACTATCACAAAAGCTATGGAACAACTTGGCCAAAACATTAATCAACTCTTATCACCAGTTATTACATTGAGACTATAAGGAGATTATCCCTGTCCTAAGGATGCATGGCTCCATTTCTACTTTTAGTCTGTGCTTAATTGGAACCTGCCAGGTCAGAATTCACTCAAATTTGAACTAACATGAGGTTATTTAACCTGCTGACGCCACATGACATGATGTTAATAGTTAATGGCAAAAGAATGTCAGCCCAATATTCAATGGTTACAGAGAAGCTAAGAGGGAATTAGTTTTAGTTTTTTTTTAACTGATGAGATTTCCCAGAAGAGGAAAAACTTTCCCTCCAGATATTAAAATTGATTTGCTCCTCTGCAGCGATCCCAATGTTTACCTTCTAGCTAATTGCAAGAGGCAGAACCCATTCAGTGGTGAAAGAATAGGACTCACAGAGGAGAAATGCATTTTCTTCTACGTCTTTTGGATTATAGCCACATCCTTCATACAGGTGGTTCATTCCAAATAGCTTGCCCAGATTAGTCCAACTTGAGCTGCTCTACAATGAGTTAAAAGAGAAGTTTTACCAAATGTTGGCACACTTGAAGAGCATCGTTAAGTTGCTGAGTAAACAAGTCTCAAGATGAACATTTTCCTTCCTATTATTGCACAAAATTTGCATCTTGAAACAGGGTTCATTTCAGATTTCATGAGGTCTCTTTTTTTTCTTTTGTAACTGTGCATTTCAATTCTAATTTTAAAATTTTATGTTTTATGTCATTTTAATTTTGACAGAGAGAGAGAGCGAGAGATAGACTTATGCATATATGTAAAACTGGATTATACTTTTGTCTCTTGGAGACAGGAGAAAATCCACTATATGTTTAAATATGATCAAAATTGTATTTTGTGCTGTCAGTCCTCCCTAGGAAAACAACACCAAGATGAAAAATACTTCAAATAAGTAATTGAAAACAAATCCAACATGAATCAAACATGACTGTAGATACTGGAATAAATGGTTTGAATTTGCAAATGTCCTTGTGTCTTACAGATCAGGAGCGAATAGGAAAGGACTCGGATTTTGAGCAAGAAGGAAAGGTTCAGTTTGTTATAGATGCTGTATATTCGATGGCTCATGGCTTGCACAACATGCACAAAGAACTCTGCCCTGGGAAGGTGGGTCTCTGCACAAAAATGGATCCCATCAATGGTACCCATCTCCTCAAGCATATTCGTCGGCTAAACTTCTCAGGTCAGTTCCTTCAAACAAAAATGTCTTTCTCTGCTCAACGACAACAATGAAAAAGAAAAAAACTTTTTTTCATTTTGTTCTATGACCAATTCTAACATGTAAACAATATTTGCTGAAATGCTTTTTCATATCTTAACTCTGCATTTTCAAAGCCAAACTCATAAACATGTTCATTTTATATATTGGCACATATTGGCAAACAATCACATACCTATAAATAGTCACCTAAAATACTTTTTTCAATTAACGTGAAAGCGGTAAATGAGTGAAACCAATACATATTTCATAAAATTTAGGTAAAACATATTGCAACATTGCAAGCTGAAACAAGAAAACTACTGAAGGTTTTCAAAATTGCTTGGAGTACAATTTTGCAGTTACAAATAACTGAAGCAGCAGTGCTATAGAGCCAAATATTTGTATATATGTCTGTGATCTCCAACCTATTGATTCACACAAATTAATATCCTGCTTGCTCAAAAACTTCCTTGATTTGAAACAAGTAGGTGAAATTATCTCAAGATTATCATGATTGTCTGATTAGAGATGCTTGGAAAAGCAGCAAAACCTAAGAAACGCAAACCCAGAGAAAGCATGCTGTTATTTACTATGCTGATGGAAACCAGGTTAAGTCACCATGTGCCTTGCAACCTGTTTTTTCTGAACTTTCTCCAGCGAGTAATAACAATTTTAGTGTTTTTTCTGGTTTCTTCACAGTTTTTTCTCTCTCGTTTTCAGACTTCCTTTGATAAAGCTGTTCAGATTCTCTACACACTGCCACTATGACTGTCAAATATGTGTGTCATGATGTAAAGCAAAGTACCACTGCATCAAGAATTTCAGGGCTGTCTATTAGAGTTTTCATATTAATTAGTCAGAACCTCTTGGTGTAAAAGCTGCCACTGTCTCAAATGTAAACATTTACAATGATCTAAGAAAACAAGTTAGTGTATTATCACACTTCCTAGAAAACACAGCGCAGGAGTTAAGCCAGTTTTAGTGCAATGTGAACCAGCTGGTGCATTTATGACCTTATTGGATTTTCTCCTTGAGTCGATGACTGTTTACATGAAAAAAAAATCCTCAAACTCTCTGGCAAGTGTTACCACATTGAGTTAAGTACTATTTCAATATCAATGATATATTATGCCTAAATTTAAACACTTACATTTAGAACACAATCACAATCCCAGAGTAGACCTAGTTTTTACACGTTTTGGTCGATATCATTGTGTTTCCATAAATACTGTATGTTCTACCGGTAATTTCAGATAAAAAAAAAGATGGTGTTTGTGATAACCCTACCCTATAAACCCAAATAAAGCTAAGACCCGCTACCGGATAGGAATTGCAACATACACATATTAAGCCAGGGAGGTCTTATTATGTTAACCTTGACATGATGAAAGTGTTAGATGAAATCGCTCTGTATAAAGAATTACCAGGAGTTACTCAGTCGGGCACCATGAAAGTCATGGCTGAATTTCATGATTATCCATTTTAAAATGTCACCCTTGATGCATTGTGAATGAAAAAGTCAACTAATTTGGATTAAGATTCAACCTCTGGCAAACATTTTATGTTTAGCTCCAAAGGCAATTGTTAAGATGCTTGATGGCTCAAAGAACTTTGTTTATAGCCCACTGGCCTCATATAGATGGAAAGAAAAATCTAACTTCTAGTATTAGATTCACAAACTGCAAACTTAAATTAAAATGAATTTTTGCAACCAAAGACTATCAAAAACTGGGTAAAATATAAATTCCCTTAGTTGTAACTTCATAAAGCACTGTAGCTTGTGATTATGAAGGCTATTGGTGATGAAAAGAAAATCCATATTCAAAACCCTTTCATTTAATGGATAAAAGATGCCAGATTTTGAATGTTTTGCTTGACCTTATTCATAAAAATTCACAAGCAGATTTCCATCACAGGTTCTAGACTGTCCTGTTCTTGAGAGTAAAGTTTAGACGTAATATAATTTATCATAGCTTCCTGAAAAACGAGGCCTTGAGTCTGTACGTGGGAAGAAACCAGTTGAAAAAAAATCTATTATTTCAGCTGTTTGAAGTGCTTCATATAATCTACTTTATGGTGACATTGTTGGAAACGATATCCTTTCACAAGCACACAGTTTACTAACCTTCTCCTCCAGCATACACAAGCACCAATGTACAACTCTACTGACTTCATTCCCTTTATTTTTTGGCCTAATTTCCCTCCCTTCCTGCAGCATTACATTATACCCACTTATCAGTCAAGTTCACTTTCATGACTGGCATGTTAATAATTGACTGCTTTCACACAAAACGCACTGATCCAGAGTTCCATTATGTAGACACTGTTTTATAATGCTACGGGACTCAAGACAATTAAAATTCCTTACAGAGACTTGAGTATGCACTGTTTATACAGATAAATTATTCATTTGAACTCCTGCTCTTCAAGCTAATTTGTCATTCTAATATCTACTTATTACAGAATGTCAGTTCAATGTTTAATTCACATTTGAGAGGTGAAGGGAAACATTTTCCTTCAAATAACTGAGTGAGTCATTGTGCTGTCTTTCACATTACAAAAGATCAGGCACACTTTATTATGGTAATAAATGCTTTCATATATCAGACATTTTCATGTAATTTTTCTTGTTTAAAATAATAATACTTGATGTCACCTGGACTCATCCAGCTGCTGCTGCTCAAGCATAACACAGGTTACTGCCAATTAGAGACATCTTCCAATGTGATCCTGTTTTCACAAGCAGAAATTAACTTTGATTTTTAAGTTTTATTTTCAAGCCTGTTGAGCAATGATTTCACCACAGACCTAAATTGAATGAGTTATGAATTACTTGCATTATCACAAAGGAAATATCATACTAACACATGAAAATTGCAAAATAAATTCATTTTGTGAATGGTAAAGCATTTTATATTTGTCAATTAGTATGGTAATTGATGTATTTCTGAAATAATATTCAATATAGGTTGATTTCTTACCATCACATGTGACTTAGCTGTATGAGCTTGGTGAGAAAAAAATCACACAGAGTAAATAGTGTCCTTCAAAATAAACTATTGAGATCCCCTTAATGTCCCAGATGTACCAGCTGAGCAGCTCAGAGTCCCACAGCACAGAGCAGGAAAAAACTGGAGATGGGATGTTGTTCACAACATGCCTCATTGTTGTATTAATGCCATACAACAGCTTCTGTGTTCTCCTGTTAGTCCTAGACAAGCATTTTGATAAGTAGGTGTTTAGATTAGTGGTGTATACTTGATTTTTATCTAAAGTACTCCTGTGAGATCTGCACGTTCAGATCGAATCACAAGAGTTGTGAAATATTTTAGCACAAATAAAATAAATAAAAGAAACAGTAACTGAATGAAAAATTCCAATTTTTATTTTAGAACACAGGTGTTGCATGACATGTAGGTTCATTCAAAGCAGTTTGTACAATGTGGAGACCAGGAGGTGGTGTTGTGTTTCCTACAGGGTATTTTTTTTTTAAGATGCCTGCAAGCAGTAACATGAAGCTCTTGTGCAGTAAGCACTTTTTGGTTGATTTTTGTTTCTACCAGGCAGACACTATTCACACACACTGTCCAGGAGGGTTGCTTTGAGGTTACACGACACTCCATATAATTGCATCAGCTCACAGCTGTATATCGATCTGGCGTGGATCCATAAACCAGCAAACTGCTGAGAGTAGATTTGCTACGTGTCACATTTTCAAAGATGATATTTATCTTTGTATTGTGTAAATTATGTGTTACACTTCAGGAAACAAATTGTTGTTCTGCCTTTTTTTCTCTCAAATCAGCAATCGAAAAAAATGCTTACAAAAGTAGGTCAGTTATTTTCCTTTTGTTGTGATGAATAATTTACAAGCAATGAGAGTGATGTATTGTTATGTTTTATGTCACAGTTTTTCGCTGACATCTGCAAAAAGATTTGTTTGAACTGCATCTATTGAAACTACACAAACAGCTGGTTGGATGAAGAAACATTCAAACAATACACAAATATTATTCACATAATATCTGCCAGGATCAAGCTGGCTCATACTGAAACCCTTAAGAAAAAAGCAGAAATCATATTTTTTTTCAACTGTGATTGTACAGCATTGTCACATACTGTATGTGCCTGCAATTGTGGAGACATTTTCTGTCTTGAGCTGCAGCTTTTCTTTGGAGCAACCTAAGCCATGGCCACAAAAAACAACAGAACGACCACATTTAGACCATCCTTCCCTCAGTGAATGTCTGGTAGTTGTTCAAATTTTATTGGGCCACAGCTGAATGAACTTTTCTGTCAGATTTTATGTCTCTGGCAATCACATCATAGAAAGCGTGGTGTTCCTGTTCCATCACACACCAAAAAATCAGTACCTTATCCACTTTTGTTCTCACGGAGGACATACGTCACAGTGTCTGCAATAAAAGAAATCTTTTAGAGCTCCTTCTTTTACACGTCCCTCACTCTCTAAAAGATTTTGGTGTTAGTTGTTGTGTAGCTAAAGGGATTGTTCCAGCTGACATGTTTGTGATAATTCAACAGTCTGTATATGAGTGTGTTAGTCAGTCATGAGTTTGACACATGCATTTATTTTGGTTCTAGATATAGACAAAGTCGTGGAATATTCAGATCTTTATTTTCTCTACATTACAGATTTCTATGTATTTTATTGGTATATTTATGATAGACCAACACAGGCATACCTTATATAAGGTATAAGGTTTGCCTTATAATTTTGGAGCAGAAAAAATATATATGTTCACAAGGTGTTTTAAAATGTTTACAAGTAAAAATCAAAAAATTATAGCAAACACTTATTTTGCTATAAAGAAGTGTCATAAAAAACCAGCTTTGCAAGATGATGCACTCATCCCCATATACTACAGGGGGAATGGCGATTATGCACAGTATTAGTTTTCCTCCACATGCAGAATTTGCATATGAGCCAAAGAGTTCAGTCTTGGACTCATCTGACCAGAATATTACGCCTCTCATGTTGGTTGTGTTGCCTACATTGCTTTTGGCAAACTACAAAAAGGACTTCCTTTGTCTTTCTTTCAACAATGGCTTTCTTTTTGTCTCTCTTAAAGGCAACATTTTTGACAACCAATAGTTCTCCTGTCGACAGATTCTCTCACTGGAGACATGAAACTAGACAGTTCCCACGGGCTTCTTATTGGCTGCTTTTCTCATCAATGCTGTACTTTCCCAGCCTGTCAGTTTAGCTAGATAGATATATCTTGTTAGGTTTGCAGTTGTCCACTAGTGCCTCTGTTTTTCCAGAATAAGATTTTCAAACATTAGGAGGTCATATATTTTATGATTGTTTTTCCCCCTCATCCTACCTAATGTTGCCATTTTCATCTAACAAAAGGGTGGTACACCCCTCCCAACCAGGGCTGCAGCCTTAGGCACCTGTCTATCATGTCATGTACAAAGTTTGTGTTTATTCTTTGGACAGGTTATACTGAAATGTGAATTTCCCTCTGGGATTAATAAAGTACATCAGAACAACTAAATTTATAGATAAATTAAATTACACACCACTACTCTACTAAGTAGGTCCCTTCTGAAAGCAATGGATTGACTTAATTTTGATTGATTTTCCTTAAAGGTAATAAAGCATAAATGGAGTGGAAGGAATCTCCTCTGCTCTGACTGCTGGCGGTATGCTGCATAACGGAAAACTTTGTGACACTGTTTACAGTGCTTAGGAAGAGGGAGAGGCCCATGTTAGCACTCAAAACAGAGTGGTACTGTAGCAGAGTTGCAGAGCAATTGGTGCTTCACATGTCACCATAAGAGTCTCCAAAAATACAGAAAAAAAAAACGTAATACAGTTGTTGCTCATCGCTTTTTTGAAAAGTTGCTAGAGGGGCCTAAAAATAGACTGATAAAGTGCCAAGCAGGCAGCAGTGTTTCTTTCATGCTGACCACTGCTACATCCCCTCCGCTCATTCCTGCACTTGGCTGTGCCCCACACTCTCAGTTGGCGCCACCTGCTTTGTTTGAATTATTCAAAAGTTTCAAAAGAATTTTCCTGTTTCACACAGGGGATAGTTACACTTTGAACACTAATTATATTGCAACAAAATGTGAAAATTTAATAACTGTGAATGTTTTGCAAGGCCCTTCTATTCTTTGTGGACTCTACAATTTTTATTTTTTTTAGGAGATAGGGGAGAAAAAAATTCAAATTCTTCTTCAAAGTCTTCTTTACATCAACAACATATTCACAACTTACAACAAAACTCTTAAAATGTGAAGTGAGGTTTACGCAAATTCTGCACATGGGTTATTAGAGCTTAATGATTAGCTGTCATGTATTTGTCAATCACCAAATTGTTTTGGTTGTTTAATGATGCAGGAAAAGCACAGGTTGGATTAATTATTTCCCCCAGTAATAATTAGAGAGTGTATGTATACAGTGGTGAAGACGAGAGAGGGCCACCATCATTAAATATTACATATAATTACATGCACGTCATTAACCCCAGCTGTTTCTTTAAGAGCACAAAATAAAAGAGCAGATGAGTGGCCCATAGTACATATGTGTGACCCCAGGTTATGCACAGGAGAGTGCAGTAGTGGCAGGGGCCTCAGTGGAACTCATTATGCCTCTAACTTTTGAGTGGACTGTTTAGACAAGCACTTTATGGAAAATGACAGCCTTAATTTCTCATCATTAACTCAAATACTGGCCATGCTGTCTACAACAGCGTTTCTCTTTCTTCTGACTTCTCTTCTTATATGTTACTACAAAAAGCAGAGGAAATAAGACAAATATTTTCCTTTTTTTTCTTCTGTGCCAATGATTACAGAATTGTAAAGTATTTTTTGACATAAATGGAAATACCTTGTTGCACATAAGAAAAACAAACAAAAAATATTTTAGAAAATATCTGCTTCTTTGTTACTTCAAAGCCTTTACATATTTAATGTTTGTAAATTATAAATATACATATTTGGTGGCTTAAAGTTGTAGTTGGAGAAGAAGACAGCTTTAACTGAATTTCTAAGTTTTTTTTTCCTCTTTTGGTGCAGTTGTGTCCAGAAAGACTTCAGGAGATGGGTTAACTCAAAGACTTCAAGGCTCTAGTTTGAGATCTGAAGATAAACCATAAAATCCCTTTGCAACCATGGAAGTTTGAGAAAAAAAAGCACATCACTATTAAAATCTTTGACAAAACATGTGACTGTTTAGAAGTGGGGTAATAGCTTAATGTGTTTATGCAGACATGTTTCCCCTCAGCTTGATAAAGTCACTGTAATCCTGCAGTGATCACTCAATGCTTTAGTGTGGGCGGTATTGTCACATAGGCAGAGACTGGGTAAAACAGTAATGCTTGTAATCCAGTAGGGCTGACTCATCGAGATATGGATTAGGGCAGTATTCTCCGGAGTCGAAACAAAGAGCAGGAAAAACAATGCTCATCAGCAGAAATACTTTGGCTGCAAGTGAACATGTTTATCCGCCTGGTCTTAAACAGGATGTGCATTGTGTTTGGGACACTTAATAATGACACATCAGTGGCCTAAAACAGAAGGAGGGGGTGCTTGAAGTCAGGTAGTTGTTAAAAGCAGAAGTGAAAAGAAGTTTCTGTGTTTTTCCTCTGAGAACTATGTATAAAGTTCTCCTCCAGATTCTGGTAGAGAACTTGGTTATTGTTTATTGTGACTCATAATTATGTATTGCCTTAAATGTGGTAAAATATTTTGTTATGTATAGCTTTAAGAATGTCAAAGCTATACATAAGACAATTTGACAGTCTTAAAATAAGGAAGTAAGATCATTGTTAAAATAAAGTAATTTTTTCCACTGACTAGGCCTTATTCATATAATCTACTAAATTCTAAAAACACTGTTTATTATATTTTATCAATATATATGATCTTAAACATTATGTCAGTTTTCTCACGGTTGTTTCTTCATTTACAGCAGTTTTTGTCTCCTTTCACAGTTCTATCTAACCTAAAAGACATTTTCGGAGTGACCTTTCAGTTGACAGAAACAGCTACGTATCAGTTTGCACAATGGAACAGACCTTTCAGTCACTGCACTGATTGGAGATATGGGCTGTGATATAGAAATATAGAGCCAGGCTAGATAAATTGTGGCTGCAGTAAAAGTTTTTTTTTCCAACAGTTAATGTGCTATCTCCTACACAGCATCACATTCTGCTTTCCAACATAAATAAGGTAAAAATGAAAGTCAGGATTGTGTTTAAGGTCTTAAAAGGAAAGACTTTTTTGCACCAAGAGTGCTCAATAGTCATATCCACATTTGTTGGAAAACCTTTCAGATTCAGATTATGTTCTAATGTAGTAGAATGACAACTGGTGTAACAAGAGCAATGGCACGTCTTCCTTTCACAGATCACTGCTCAGTACACAGAAACCAACAAATGTGTTGTAAATTATAACTGTCTTTCTCTCATCTAGGCATAGCTGGCAACCCAGTGCTCTTCAATGAAAATGGAGATGCCCCGGGACGCTACGAGATCTACCAATATCAGATCAGAAACCGAACACCTGAATACAAAGTCATTGGTCACTGGACAGACCAGCTACATCTGAATGTAAGTACTTTTCTTTCCCCTTCAATTTATTCTTCACTTACACTCTGCGGAACGTTTGTGTCCGTGTTTCTAATGAAAATCTATGAAAAACATTTTTTTAGCACTGAAACAGCTTGTTAGAACTGCTCCCAAATCATTTGATAGTGCTAAGTCCCATCTTCAAAGGTATAAATATCCAGAGGGGGCTTTGAATGATTAACAGGGCAGACAGTGATGAAAAGAGAGCCGTAAGGGCTTAAGGACAGACATATTTAATCAAATCTCTCCAGACGCATTCAGTGACTTAAAAAAAAGAACATTGTGGGGAGACAATGTCATAAAATAACGGTGATTTACAAATAGAAATGGAAATGTTAATGTTTTTTAAAAGCAAAGGAAAGGGACTTTAACAGGCAGGAGGGCAACTGAACAGCAGCTTAAGAGATTTTTTTATTTCTTACTCGCTGACATGTTGTAGAGAAAAGAAATACTTTGAGGTTTGAAGCTGGTACCTGCTGTGCTACTTGGATGTACTGATTCTTAAGGCAGTATTTAATTAGTGTTCTTTGAGGTCTTAATTAAATGCACATTTAAAGAGAAATTTACCGGCTTTGAACAAACAGCCACAATTGAATAAAACTGATAACAGTAAAGAGGAAAGTCCTCGTCTGAAATCAGGGATTTAATTCTTCTTTTTAAGCATGTTTGCAAAAGAGGAAATCCACAAAGGAGAGCAATATCTGGAAACGAAATTTGTGTTTTATTTCTCTGATTGATTTTTTACACAGTTATTTTCTCTATAAACCTCAAAAAAAAGAGAGACACTGTTGTCAAATCCCTGTGGAGAAAACAACAGGTTTTCTTTTTCATCTAACGTTTTGTCCTTCAGATAATTTCACCTTCCACTGAAACATTTTGCTGAATCTAGAGCGAATGCTGATGTGAAGCCTAGTCTGACCTTTTCCACTTAGTCCTAAAATAAATGCTCACAACTAAGTTTACAGCAGCCGAAGGTCAAACACTCGAACATTAAGTAACTGCCTTCTAGATTCTCCTTGGTCTGCAAAGTTCTCAGGGTCTTTCTGGATCAATAAAGCCTCACAACCTCCATATGCCTCTAATTACAGGAGAGAGACTATCCACCTTCTCCAATGTTAGAAACTCTTCTCAGCTTTTATCTTGCTCTATGTTTCCAACTATCTCTTTTTTTGTTCCTCTCTTCTCTGCAGGTGCGTTCAATGCAGTGGCCGGGCGGAGTCCGTCAGGTTCCGACCTCAATCTGCAGTCAGCCCTGTCAGCCAGGCGAGCGCAAGAAGATTGTGAAGGGCATTCCTTGCTGCTGGCATTGCGAGCGTTGTGATGGATATCAGTATCAGGCAGACACCTACACATGTAAAATGTGTCGCTTTGATTTGCGTCCCAATGAGAATCACACAGGTTGTGTTCCAATCCCCATTGTTAAGCTGGAGTGGAGCTCCCCCTGGGCTGTCATCCCTGTGCTCATCGCAGTCCTTGGCATCATGGCCACTTTGTTTGTGGTGGTCACGTTCGTCCGCTACAATGATACTCCAATTGTGAAGGCATCAGGGAGAGAGCTGAGCTATGTGCTGCTAACTGGAATCTTTCTCTGTTATGCCACAACATTCCTGATGATTTCTACCCCTGACGTAGGAATTTGTTCCCTCCGTCGGATCTTCCTGGGCCTGGGGATGAGCATTAGCTATGCCGCTCTGCTCACCAAAACCAACCGTATTTACCGGATCTTTGAGCAGGGCACCATGTCTGTAAGTGCACCCAGGTTCATTTCTCCAGCCTCTCAGCTTGTCATCACGTTCACACTGGCTTCAGTGCAGCTGCTCGGGGTGTGCATCTGGTTTGGTGTGGATCCCTCCAAGGCCATAATCGACTATGAAGACCAGAGGACATCCAACCCTGTGCTGGCTCGTGGTGTGCTCAAGTGTGACATCTCTGACCTATCCCTTATCTGCTTGCTGGGCTACAGTATGTTGCTCATGGTTACCTGTACTGTCTACGCCATCAAAACAAGAGGAGTACCTGAGACATTCAATGAGGCCAAACCCATTGGTTTCACAATGTACACAACCTGCATTATTTGGCTTGCATTCATCCCAATCTTCTTTGGCACGTCACAATCAACAGAAAAGGTAAGCTTGAGTCCAACTTATTTTCTGTCAAGGTTTTTGGTAACAGACAATACTGTGATGGAAGTCTTAGACATTCATTAAATAATCTAAAAAAATAACCTCAAAAGAAGAATACTGAATATATAAATATAAATATATATATACTATAAAAATTGTAAAAAAAAAAAACCAAAATGTACAGATAACATGGGATACTTATTTTCTGAGATCTTACCGATCATATATGTTGTTACAGTTTATTTTATGGTAACAAGAACTTTCTAAATGAATCTTAAATTATCTTAAAACAAAACTTTGAGGGGATGTCATCTGACATTTTTAGACTTCAACTGCACAAGCTACTAAATGAAAACGGAGTAATAAACAAAATCATTCTCTAATGACTCTGAAGGCTGCACGAAAGCTTGTGACTCATATATATATGACGGCTGTATGCCACATTGCATTAGAGGGCCATGAGCTGTTTTCACAAACACAAGCTCACTCTCATATTTCCATGCCAAATCAATGTGCCCAGCCTCATGAACCATGAGTCTGGATCATATCCAGTGGAAGCTCTGGAAGTCCGCAGGTCAAAAGGGATTCAAAAAGGCCCGGGAAACTCAAGGCCGAGTGTAGACCTCACACTCAGAGGAGACAGTCCGGGTAAAAAGCTAACAGGGTACAACAATGACAAAGAAGAAATGTGTCAATCCAGTTGAAAGGGTTGTTTTGGCAGAGTAACAAAAGGGTCTCAGTGGTTACAACAGAGGACGGTGGTGATGGAAAGACTCATACTGGCATGAACACTGACAGATGCAGCACATTAATCCTTACCTCCTTCCTCTTGGGATTTAACAAAACAATGCCTCAAAAAGCTGGTTTGGAAAACCGGCTCTGACAGTAAGCTCTGGGAAAAAAAACATTCTTGAGAGACCTAGAGTATGCAATCTTTTCTCAAAAAACACCAAAAACAAAATCTAAAATGTGAAGCATTGCATAAAGTTTGTATGTAATTCCAGCCAATTAATAAAGCTATATGTGGCAATCAGAAATTCCATTTTTAGTCAGCATAATGACATAATGACTTGCAAAAGTATAAATTTCTCTTAAACCTTTTTCACATTTTGACTTCAAATTTTAATGTATTATCTGATAAGCCATCACAAACCTTTGCATAATTGATAAGTGGAGTGATAATGATTGTAGTTTTTATAACTTCATGTTTAGCTCTATACATCTTCCCATCTACTCTGATCAGTTTCATTGTCCTCTATAAAAGAACATCACTTTTGTTATTGTTGACAGCCAATGTTGGAGACACAAATGTTTACTGTGTCTCCGACATGGCTTTTGGCAAACTTACGAGGGGACTTCTTATGACATTTTTTTTATTCTATTTTGGCGTTCTAGAGGGCATGAATAATTTACTTGTCAACAAATGTTCCTTTCTGAGCTGAGGATCTTTGCAGCTTTTCATGAGTTAGTTATTGTGGACCCAGGCTGCTTGTCTGAATAATGAGCTTCTACCACATCCTGCTAGGTAGACAGCCATGTCTTTGTAGGTTTGCAGTTTTTTGCAGGGATTGAACCGTGAAAAGTTCAAAGCTTGGGATAATATTTTATAATCTAACCCTGATTTAAACTTCTCCACAACTTTATCCCTGTCTTATCTATTGTGTTCTTTGGTTTTAATGATGATGTTTTACAATGAAATTGATAGTGCTAAGTCCCATCTTCAAAAAATATTTTTTGAGCAAAATGTTGAAAATAGTTTGTAAAAAAAAAAACGGCAATGTTTAAAATCAGCAAGCAAGCTGATTACATTCTGGTGGCATTTTGTTACATTTTGTTACATCATGGATGTAAACATGGATGTATCCATTGAATACATCTTGGATAAATACACTAAAGAGTCAGCATCACTTCTCATTCTTCATGATAACAGAAGTGGCATGACTGAGGGGAAGCAGTCCAAGTGCTAAGCCCCACATTATTTTTTAATGCGAGTGATGCACATCTTAAGTCGCATGTCAACAGGAGCCATGGATATCAGCGAGTTCTTTGTTTAATCATTCCATCTAGTCTCTCTGAAGATGAAAGAGAATTATACAGTCACAGAGAGACGAAACAGCTTTTTTTGAGGATGAGGTAATCCATTAGCCAGCATGGCTTTGAATTGATAAACAGAAAATGAAGGGAAACTCTTTGAAGGGTTAATGAAGTCTTATATTTTGTTTTGTGCATTATCCATCAGATGAAACTTATTTCCAAACCCTCAAAAAAAATTCTAGGTACAGGATCATTTAAATTGCTCTCCCTTTCTTGCTCCAAATTATATAAGATGCTTGTCACCTATTAGTTTCTGTAGACAACTGTACACAATGGCTAGAAGATAGTTTTACTTTTATCATTTTCGAAATGTTCTGACATTGCCCTGAGCAATCTTAAGGTAAGACCCATAATGGAACACAAAATGGAAGTTTAGCTTTAGGGAAAAGTTTATTTTTTCCTTATTCTGTTCTCCTTGGAGAGAAAATAAGCATGTGCAATATCTAACCAGGTTCCTACAAATTTTAAGTGTCAAGACCAAAAAACTCAATTGAACTTGCTCAGTAATTGGTTGCTGCGTGTCAAACTATGCTTAAGAAGGTATTCCACATTTAACGTCAGAAACTATCTTCATAACTTATGTTTAACACCACCAAGGTTACCAGTTCAAATGCAACCAAAAAAATAAATATGGCATGAAGAACAAAAAAAAAGCTCACATTTTTTAATACTCTGTACAGTGGCTTGCAAAAGTATATAATGTATATATTGTAACTGTGCAGGTCAATGATAGCTGGAAAGTTACCAGATTTATCAACCGCGGTACCAATTTCACTCCAGTTCCTCTCGTTATCATTACTGTTGATATTCCCTGTACGAAATGTTGAATAAACAGTCATGTTGTTTCCACATTAGGGCTGAAACGATTCCTCGAGTGAGCGGCGAAGAGCGCTGCAGGTGTATTTAGACAGGTTCTGTTTCCTTATTCTAAATTACACTCAACTTCAAACACAAATAATCAATTTATCTGCTATCCTATAGAAATTATACAAATAGCAATTGCAAAATTGCATTATTACTTCCTAGAAATCTAAATTTTATACAATCATAGGCTATAAGTAAATATTGAATAGATGCAAAACATTTTATTTGGACTATATTGTATCATGAAATTGGACAAAATATCAGTATTTTTTTAGTATTATTTGGGCAATAATACTAAAAAAATATTTTTAGTATTATTGACCAGATTACCAGCAGGTAATCTGCAGGTATTACCTGCTGGTAATCTGACCTGATTACCAGCAGGTCAGTTATTATTTGACCTGCTGGTAATCAAAGGAATACTGCTTAATTTCAATTACTAGCCTATTGACTTGTGCACCCCTAGCTGTAAGGACGGAACATGCCAAAGCAAACACACTTTATCTTCATCACATTATAAATGACAGGCTCCATAAAGCCTCACAGCCCACATCGACATGTCTTTCTGAACAATAAAATGATTCACATCTTCCTAATTTACCTTATCTTACCGCCTCATCGTTCTAATCACCAGTTTATAATGCTTCTCTGCAGCAGCACTACAAGCACTATCATTTCTGTGTCATCTGGTGTAGGGATTGATGTAACGAGTGCCATAGGAGGCTTTCTCTGTCATTCAAATGAGGACATCTGGTCTATCTATGGGGGTTCATCATCAGGCTTTATACTACCTTCAGGAATAGATGTGACACCTGCTTACCTGGAGAAACAGTCTAAATCAGTGGCTGTCTGTAACACTGAAGCAAGAGGAGGGGCGTCAGACAATGGTCATGCATTGGAATGAGGCTCCAGCACAATGGGCTCAGTTCGAATTCAATCAGCCCACACAAACAGGTCCTGCCATTACAGTGCATGAATGGCCTGATTAATTGAGTGGTGTTATTTATTTCCCTCATGAAGCCTCCACCACACTATTGGCACTGTCAACAAAAATGCTGTTAGCACACCAGGCAGACAAAGAGTGGGAGTTACAGTGAGTTCAGCAAGACTAAAAAAGTCAAACAGGGGTGTGCTTGTGCGGTGTGTGTGTGTGCTATGTGTGTGTTACTCAGTGTGGATTTCTGCTACCTGCTTCTACTCCCCCAATTCCCAGTGCTTTCAGTGTCTCTGCATGGTAGAGCTCAACTCGACTCTCTTTTCTTTGTTTGTCCTCTAGAGATAACACTTTGTACTTGGGTTGAAGTTTCAAGCAAGCTAAGCTGATACTAGACAGCGATTTTGAAACACTGCAGACCACTGAGATTCATCACATGTTGATGTTACAAAGTCTCTCTAGCAACTTAAACTATTGCACTCAACTTGTTCTCTGGAGAAACATATTTGCAAATGTGTGCCTGGATCAGAAATCTGTTTATATAGATGTAGATAGGTAATGCAAATTTTTGCTCAGGTCCCTCTTGAAAATGAGATCTAGATCTCAACGGGGTTTACCTGATTAAATAAAGGAATATGAATGGAACAAAAAACACCAGGTTGTGAATTGTCATGAGAGCACAGCAACATTAGTAGCTTCCATGTATGCTTATATGGCAATCTTCGATCAGACATTGCTGCGAGATTTGTTAATTCAATTTCCACTTAAAACGTAAGAGAAAAATCTGTATTCTTCAATCACAGCATTTTAACTTGGTAGAAATTCAGCTGATTTATCTAAGAAGTATATTGAAGGCTTCAGCATCTGCATTCAAAGGCAAAACAACTGAAAATCAAGTTTGTAAATCAAGAAGCTTCATGCAATGAAAAAAAGCCAGTTCTCTCTTCTCATCTGTTACAATAACAGCATTATTCGCACTAATGTCCCACAGGCCTAATAATGAATAATAAAGATTAATGCAATGGAGCAGAAGGAGCTGAGTGACATCCTGGACTTCACACAGTGCAGGTTTTGCATTCATTAGGCCTACAGTGCAATGTGCAACACCCTCTGGGCCTCAACTGCTGACCTCTGGGCAATCCAATAATGCGAACAGGCCGTGAAGCAAATCAAGGCCAAAGAATTGTGATCTTTATAAATGACACTGTCCCGTGAAGCACACATTATTGTGTCCCCTTAGGCTTCTATTTGTTTATTGGCTTAATTAGAGCGCAATTATAGTGACTTCTCATGCAGCAAGCCCTTCTGTTGAACATTTCCATAGCATGCTGAGAAAAATCACAGTGGCTAAAATGCAAAGTGAGATTACATAGTTTAAATTAATCTCATAATGTAAACTGTGAAGCAAAGGTCCTCCCTGGGTCACTGATTGAAAATAAACTCCACTGAGAGTTAGTACTTTTTTAAAATACCAGTTGGGTTGCTCTTTCTCTAAACAGTCACCTCCACCACAAGTACTGATGGACTTGTGTTGTTTTTCTTGCATGCACTTCAGTGATTAATGATGCTATGAGCTGCTTCGTCTCTGTCGTGTTTTGCTTCGAGCATGATCTGCTGATGGTGGTATGATGACAGAAACAGAAGATATACAGCAGCCCTCGTTTACGATCTCCACTCAGCGAATGCTCAGGTGCACTGCAATCCGGGAAAACAAATTAATGGATTGAGTATAGAATTTAGCCTGACAGTAAAAACAGGACTCCATGCAAATGCAGCCTCATGAGGCAGACTGGGGATGGGCATTTCTCTTCTAATGGCACATTTACCGCACCTGATGAAATACCAGACAGAAATATACTGACTCAAACACCTTTGCAGTAATTTAACCGATACAAATCATGCAATGATAATATAAAATTAGGTATTTGGGGGGTTATGTTGCATGAAGGTCTGGTGTATTTTACGAAAGGGATGGCCTCAAAAGCAAAGAACCTCATTTTGTTATATTTGCATATCATGCCAACACATCAGCCACAAAGTCATACTTGGCACACAAGTGGATCTTCCAAACAAACAGCAACCCTAAACATAGTGTCAGATTAATAACATTGTAGCTTAGGGATCAAAAGGACAATGTTTAGGACAGCCCTGATCTCAGTCTCATAGAGAATCAATGTTCATACACAGCAGGCTTTAATAATAGTGAGGGTGTGTTCTTCCTGTTTGTATTGTCCAGTCTGTTTCATTGTTGTCTTGCTTCATGTGCAACCTTTTCAAAGGTATAATTTTGTAGCCTTTTGTGCATATTTATAACAATGTTCCTGTTATTTGGCATACATGGGAACTGGACAGAACAGCTCATACAGACATTTTCTGTCACACATAATCTTACACTCCTGGCTTTGAATGTTAGCACTAGGAAGAGAAAATCTGCACATTATAAAATCCAAATATCACAAAACAGATTTTTGAGAGATATTCTAATGGTTTTGAGACTTACTTCAGATTTATTTGTTGGCTCCTTTTTTAATTTATTCTAACCATACTGTCCATGTTTCAATGTTCACTTTCAATCTATCAGATAACCACTGAATAAAGTAACAGATTTCAGTGTGTGTTTCTTGTGTCCTTTATATTTGTTAATGTGAGTAGATTTGTTTGACTGGTCAATCCTTAAGAAAACCAAGCCTTGAGCAGTACACTGGTTAATACTCTCTGCAGCTGGGAGGGGACCACTGCAGCTGTTCTTTCTTTCATACTGCCACCATTCTTCCAGTCTGCTCTCCAGCCAACAGACTCACAAAGTACCTTGGTTGGCGTCTGATGAGATGCAGTCGGTCTGGGGGGAGAGTGCCCTGGAGACTTACAAATAATAATAAAAACAAACTAGATATTCAGGCCAAGGTCACATCTGGGAGTCTAAACGCTACTCTCCATCCAGTTACTAGAAGGAGCTCTGAATAAATGTAACGTCATAGAAAAAAACAATTAAATCCTGTGCATGAAGGATTTTATGAGCTGATTCTAATTCCATGCCACGTGGAAATTACTGATTCTGACTTGCTGGTGTGTGTGCTCAAATCATTTATATGACTATTTCAGCCAGCCGTGCTTTAATTAGTTCTAAATCAGTTTTCATGGTAACCTAAGAACAGTATCAGTTGCTCAAGCTGAGATTCACACCACATTTTCCTTCAGGCAGAGTTGCATGAAGCAAAACTGTTCCTGGATTCTTTATAAATAAAATGAACTTTTAAATTAACAACCCTGATTAAACAAAAAACAAAAATCCATATCTTAAAGTGAGAAGCCCACTTGTCAGTGCTTGATTAGAAACTTGCATGGGAAAATACAGTGAATGGAGCTCGGATACCCCGTGAATTTGCTCATAAAAAAACTGATTCGCATCAGACCTGTAAATAAACTGCTAACACAAGTGTAAATGAAAACATATCACTGATTAAACAAATAAAGATGGTGTTGGAGCAAAAAATGTGATTTAGCTAATGTCTTCATTACAAGACATTGCCTGACAGGAGGGTAAACTGAATCATCCAACTTACAAATTGACAGCATGAACAACATGCTGACATCTTCTTCCTGATTGTCAGCAACTTTGTCCAAAACTTTCCGCAGCCGTCCTCTTTTTTTTTTTTTTACTTTCCCTCTCCACTGGTGTAACTGACGTCTTTAAGCACAGGCGTCCAATTATGCATCATGCGGCCCCCAATGAAACTATGCATCGGACACAATGAATGAAACGTGGGTTTGCAAGAAAACCTTTTAACGGCTGTTCTGATAACCATCATCTCTGTGTGGAGCTTTGCCTTTTGTAAAGACATGGAGAATGTCGGATTGTATTCCCTTTGCATTGTAGTACAGCTCAGTGCTGAGTCAGACCTGCAGAGAAGTGTTCTGAGGTGACAGAGCTAACTACTGCTCCATTGATCGGCCCAGTGATGTAGCTCAAGATTGAAAATTGTGTTGTAATCCCAAAATGCCTCATGTAAACAGAAATAATCTATCACCTACCACTTCTAAACTTAAACTTGATATATAGAAACAATTTCCAAACTATTTCACACAATCATTAGGACAAAATACAGTGGATATTTACACAGTTAAATGATTGGATCTGATACAGATGCATTTGGATAAATTAAGATATCAATGATAAGATAATTCATTTAAATAATTCAAAAAGCAAAACTCCTTTTTCTATCATACATTTCCTTCCACATCTTCTTAATATTGGATACAACCCCCTGTGAAAAACTGATTCTTTAGCAATTAAACTGTTACTGACTGTCTGCTGGACAACAGTTAAATCAACAGTGTTGTCCATAACAGTGCAGTTTTAAAATGTTTGCTTTAAACTCATTTTATCGAACATTCTCATTCTCTGAAAATCTGAAGTTTTTGTTTTTATATCACGTGAACACAGGAAGAAATAATCTTAAATATAAATGCTTAAAATATAACTTTGTGCAATGAGTCTATACACATTGCAGGTTTTCTTTTGAGTCAGGTTTTCTTTTATTTTTAAAATCAATTTACTGTAACAAATTAACACTTCTGATGAATTGAAATCCACTTATACAAGCAACACAGAAATAAACCTGATAAGACAAAATTTCGAAGATCTTTTTCTCTCATCTTTTTACAAGTTTTAAATTGGACTCCATCTTATGCACATACACAAACAGTTTAGTTCTGTTGGTTTTATGGATTTGATTTTGAAAAGGAAATAAAGTACATTACCATCCCAGTATGAGACTATGTTTCAGCTGGAAATCATTTTAGGAGGTCTTTCAGATGTCAGTACCACAGTTAAAAAGTCACTATAGTTTTCATAAGTTTAGTTTTAAAGTTCATGTCTGTAATCCTGGGGCTCATTAGCTGCATCAGTGGCTGTACTTCTTGTCTGCTGTCAGGCAGTTCAACCTATCTTCAACCACTTTAAACATCTCAGTTTAGCATTAGCATTAACCTTGCTTATCAGAGCACTTGCCAGAGAGTTTCATCAAGTTTTTACTGCAGCATTTGTTAATGTGACTGAACCAAAACCAGATGAAACAGCCAACTTAACTTTAGTTGGAACTGTACTCATTGTACAGTTTGTTAAACGTTTTTTTTTTAAAAAAAAGAAACATCTGTAATTCCACCATAACCTAAAAAGGAACATTTAGTGTATACAAATAAAAAGGTATATAAGTAAAGTACATTCAGCCAGTTAAACTAGAATATGTAATTCTGAGTTTACAAGATAATTCTGCAGATGAGTAGATCAACAAAAACAGTTACTTGTATCGTACAAAAAGGTTGTTTACATGATATTCAATGCTGCTTAGTGATTTTCTAAAACAATCTGTGTGGTTCTTATCATGTACCAATTTTACTTTTCTTTGAATTTGGAAGTTGTAATTTCCAAGTTACACATTTGGAAAATCAAACAAAACCTCTTGAAATGTAAATGACGACTTTGAAAGTCGTCATTTTCCCTAATTATCCTCTAATTATCCCTAGGTTCTGGTTCAATATAGCTGCATATCTGAAGAGTAGCTAAAAGGTGTTGGAATAAATTGTTTATTTGCACTTCTGACAGTTTGTAGCTCATTAAACCAGAGGCGCCCACAGCCCAACACATCTCTATCTGTGAGGTTAAATGCTGGAAATAAATAGATATGTATTTTATTGACTTTCTTTGCTAATAGTGCTGGGCACTGAACACAACACTTAGGAAATCCTAATGGTTTTATTCTCTCAATATTATAACTCAAATGACATTATTTTGAGATTCGAGATCCAACCTTTTCTTCTGCCCTCACCTTAGGTGTGAGGGCTTATTTTCGTGGCTGTAGCGAAAGCTCATTGTATGATGCTTCTTTGAACTTGTTGAGATTATTCAAATATGGCATCTGAAAATTAGCTAGTTTGCAATGTCACTGAATAAATAAACAAGATAAAATAAACAACCCAAACCGACCATTACCCGATTTTTTGCAACATTAGAATACAGTGTATATCATAACAACTATCACATACTTAGCATTAACGATGCAATTTAAATAAATTATTAAATTTCCTAAAAGACAAAGCTGTGGAATCTGAGTTGTTTGATTTTTTTACTTTTTCCACACCATACATCAATTTAACACAAAAATGGTCAGATACTTAAGAGACTACAAAAATATCCTAGTTTGTAAAACAATGATGAAAGATATATCAAAAAAGCCTCTCAGTTCAACCCATAGTCTTAATAGAATAGAATAGAATTACTTTATTCATCCCAGCAGGGAAATTACTTCGCAGTTGCAGCATAGAGACAAGACACAACAACAACCACCACTGAGTAGCAGTTGTAGACAAAAGTATTTTAGTATAAGTACTAACAGCAGAAAGTATTAGAGAGAAATAATTAATTTTAACAAAATAAGTGTCCAACAGGACAAGACTCTAAACGTTTACTTTTCAGTTGACTGAGTTGATGCAGGGTCAGTTATCATGTAAAACACATTTACATAAACAAAAAATAGAGTTCTAGGGTTTCTAAAATATTGTTTGAATATAATTTTGTGACTGGAGTAGTTAGCAGAAATCTGCTTTGACTGAAAGCCATGAGTTCATGTGCTTTTTCCAAAGATTTTTTTTACCTTATTCACAAATATATTAAAAAATAAATAACTTTTTTCATAAATTATGTAAGTTATTCCTTTAAGGGCACCTATCTATCTGACCTGCACCCTACAGTTTAAACCAGTCGTGAGAATTTTGATATGAATTTAATACTTTTCCGTCCACCCGTAACGTCCATGGTTATGTTGCATAAAATGTTATTTTTTTGTTAGTCCTGATATCCACAGTATTACAAGTCTGTAGAAGCTAAAATGCAACTTTCCCAAGGTAAAATATCTTCTTTTAATGGCTCAATTGTGAGTTATGTTTCTGTCATGAACAGTCAATAAACAGTTGGAACTCAGAAGTGAAAAGTGAATTACTTCAAAACTGAATCAATTCCTCATGGTGTAGCTGATGTATAGAAATGACAATCTTCTCCTCTTCCTCGAATCTTCCGTTAACATGACTCATTAATTTGCTGCAGCTTTGCAGACGATTAAAATGGAATGAGTGAGGCTGATATTCAGAGATACCCTCCCTCCTGGTTCGCAGGATTTGACCATGCGTAAAATTTTCATGAGCTTGTTTCTTTTTATGAGTCTGCTTGTTATGAATAATAGCAGCGTCCAATTCACTTGAAGTTATGAAATCGGTTTCCAGCTTTACGTGATGGTCATATTAAAACTATCATTGCAGGGAATTTAGCAAATATGCTGGCCTTGAGTTGCTCAGCACAGACTTCATAAAAGAAGAGATGCTGATTTAAAGCAGCTTTTATCACATTGGTTGTGTTACAGAATTTTCAACTGGCAAAGAAGAAAACAGGAACTACTCAAATAGCAGCCTGGCTCATTGGATGCTTTCATTCTAATGACTTAAAGCAGATGTCACTTGTTCTTTATGGTGGTTATTTAGAAAAATCTGTTTGTTTTAGCTATTTTTCTGGTGTTTGTCTTCCGCAGATGTACATCCAAACAACCACACTAACCATCTCTGTGAGCCTGAGTGCTTCGGTGTCCCTCGGGTTGCTCTACATGCCCAAGGTCTATGTGATTCTTTTACACCCAGAGCAGAATGTGCCAAAGCGCACTCGCAGCCTGAAGGCTGTGGTTACCGCCGCCACCATGTCCAACAAGTTCAACCCTAAGGCTGGACTCAGACCCAACGGAGAGGCCAAGACTGAACTATGCGAAAGCCTGGAAACACAATGTAAGAACACAAATGCAAATCAGATACCCTTTGACTGAAGACCAACAATGGTTTGTTTTCCAGAAGTGTTCTGTCCTTTTGTATGCAAATCAAACTCAATTTATGCTATGATATAAATCAGAAAGTAAAAAAGATTACTTTTAAAAAATTGAGTAGCAAGAAACTTGAAGCTTCACTGAATCCAGTAAATGTGTCACTCTTGCTGTTTTGATGCAGAGGCCAAGAGGGTATTGGTGTTAAGAAATATCTTTGGGAGTTTAAGGTGTGTTTTGCTATTGCTATATTATCAATTAGAAATATGGTGTTTTCTGATGTCTGTACATTTCACGTCTCTTACCGTTTTACTAAACTACATCTTATCCCATTTAACATTTCACTTCCAAAAAGCATCTTTTCATACGTCTCTGTTTATACTGTTTGTGTTCATGCCTCAATAATGAATTATTCCCTTTATTAACATGATGCTGATTGATTACCAGTTAAATACAACAGTCCTGTTTGCACCCCATCCCAGTCTCATCTTTCAGTTGCTTTCCACCATCTACCTCAATTAATTCGTTTCGCCTCCACACAAGTCATTTTTTTTCTAAAATATTTAATTTTGTTGTTGCATCCATTTATTGTCTAATTGTAAATGTTCAGTGTGTACAGAACACATTGCTAAACTACACATTTAGATGTTTAGACAAACAACACAAGTCTATCATTAAATCTACTATTTTTGTACATATTAGTAACTAATGATGTTTTCAGTTAATAAACTGAGAGATGGCTTTAATATGCCTTTTTAAACCACATACATCTTCCAAAAAAACTAACCCTGCCCATTCATAAATTATGATATATGGCCTCACCATGCACGTTATAATTTAAAAAAAGCAATGAGGCAGTTTAGGATGATAGCAGGTATTGTGCGGCATCACCGTCAACACTATGCATTAAATTTGAAAGGAGTCCTTGCATGTCACTCTTTTCAAAACAAAATTGCAGGCTAACTTAGTGCAGTTACTTCATTTATATTTCTCACCTTCTTATTATTCTTCTAAATAATTATTTTTGAGTCTTGTCTAAGCTTGTAAACCCTGCTGTAGACTGGTTGCAAAAATAACACCTAATCTTTTTGGATGAGATTTCCTGAAAACTAACGGCTGATCTGGCTTTACAATTATTTGTTGTCTTTGAATGCTGCTGGTTCCTTTTGTCCACTTTCCAAGCTGGACACAGTTTATCTTGTAAAAGCCTTGTTTTGAATGAAATCATCAATGGTTGCATCACAAAAGCTGCCACATCAAAATAGTTAAGCATATATAGGATAATAACAACCAAAAACTATATATACTGTATATATTTTTTCTCCAAAAATTAAAACAAGACTGATTGTTTTCATAAGCCTAAAAAACTATTAGCCCACTCCCATTAAATTGCCATTAAACTTAGTTTTTGAAGAGCAAACACAATCATTAATCAGAAATGTAATTATTGTTCTTTGGTAACCAATTTTAGTCATTTTCCTACATGCACAGCCTATTTCCAAGTTTCCAAACATATCTCAAAGGAATTGAGACAAGCACAAATTCTGAATATCTGAACACAGCAGGAAGGCCGCCTCGGTTTGCACTTCTAGTCAAATGGGGAAAAGGAGAAGCTTCTCCTTTTATGTTAATTTAGATCAAATGTTTAGTGCTTAATTCAGTTTCTTTACCATTTTATCAAGTATGCTTCTACAGCAATCCAAAACAAACAAGCCAACTTTCTCTTGACCATCTTAAGAACAGACAGGGAGATCTGAGATATTGCACCTATTTGTAGTTTTTTAACATCACCTGGTAGTTTAAAGATTTTTTTCTTGTAACACATTATGTTTACTCTTAATTAAATCTCATGAGACAGAAGAGTTCAAGAGTGACCTGCTTCAAATATACATACAAAACAGAAATTAACTGCCATTTGTAATGCTCCTGCTACCGATTGGAAATTAGTGCAAAGCATTCACAAATTCAGCCAGTTGTTTAAAACACCCTGAAAAATTAAGCTTATTATTAAAAAATGGAAATGTGAGGTAAATGTAGTTGGTGTATTAAAATGGTATTTTCTTACAGAAAGATAGATAACCATAGACCAGATCAAACATTTATTGAAAAAGAGATTTCAGTGATGGAGCAATCGTTCTGTGGAAAACCAACGGAGCAAAGAACTGGCTCTACCATCAGCTCTGGTTAGCCCTGGATCTGCATTTGTGGAAAAATCTCCTTTAAGAAGCAGTCGAAGATTTCAACAAGTAGCAAGTTGTCCTCTGATTATTCCTAATATCCATAAAAGTGTACTGTGGTATCAGTGACACAACCAGGATTTATTCAAGAAAGGTACATAATGACAACTGAGGGAGCAAAAATACTTATGTTGCGTTCAAAGCACTCTTCTTCTGCTTGCCTTGGGCAGGAAGCAATTTTAATCAGTTTTCTCTGTCAACAGAAATCAATTCACTCAGTCTGGTCTGAACCTGGCCTGAAGATGGAATCAGGGCTTTTGTTGCACATATTAAAGCTTCAGTCCCTTCTATTATTTTAACACCAAGAATGGAAGTGTTTTCTTGTGCATACAGAAAAAGAGCTGACGCTGTTTGTTTTTTTACCTTAAAAACTTAACTGTATAAAAAATGGATGACAATGCAACACAGTAACAAAAGCACAATGCTCAGTTTACAGTAGAAAGTGTACATGTATTTCTGTTCAAGATTCAAGGTTCCTTTAGGGTTTAATTGGGCCTTTTGTTACCATAAGTGGTGCAAAGGCAAAAGACACAGAATTGATAGCTGGATACAATTTATCCAGATGGGATTTCAGTTTCCATAGGCTGTACAGTGCTTGGCTATTTCAATAAGAACCATTTGTCATTGTCAACGCTGGTGTGGATGAAATTGAAAAATTCCTGTCTAGGGCAGCTCCCACAACAGCCGAGATCTGGTTGCAATATGTCAGGATTTATCTGCTCCACCTCAGTGAATCAGCTAACATGGTATGGGGACACAACTGGATAGCTGACTTTTGACAGTTGCAAGAAAAGAAGGTGGCGAGGTCGCTGTAAGCAACGCATGTATACAGTACCGCATAAATAAAAAAACAGAAGAGAAATATTAGGAATTACTGATATTTCATTACTGTTGTGTGGTGGCTGAAAACTATTTAGCTTTTATTTTTATCCATTTTTTTTTGGACATTTCATGTGATAGTTGTTACATCAGACAAACAGCCAAAAGAAAAACCTTCACATGGTAGATATTCCTCTTTCCCTGTATTTGAGTCTCAGTTCCCTCTCTTATTTCTTCTCTTTCAGCCTTCTCCACAAAGCAAACCTACATCAGCTACAGCAACCATGCAATCTAAGGGACAAAGGTTCTTATCTCAACTCAAGATTTCCACCCCGGCGGAGAAAAAAAATACAAGCAGTGGAATTTCACAGCAGAAAAAAAAAAAGAAGTGTCATTGTGTAGAGGGAGATCGCACAAGCATTGCCCAAAGACATGACACGCTGAGGAGAATCCACAAAGAGGGGCGGAGATGGACAAAAGAGACGAAGGGACAGATAAATGTACAATTTTAAGGTTCCATCTTCTGTCAACCAAGAGTACACACACGCCGACAAAAAAAGAAAAATACTAACAGGACAGAGGCCTGGAGACTGAAAGATGGAGTTTTTCTTTAGTGTTTACATTTCAGTTATGCCGTCTTTTAGAGACTCCTGTCATCTTACGCACTGCTGACTGGAACTGAATCCAAATGTTCTTAGTGTTATCTTCAAGTACTTTAAAGGCATCACAAGGGATTAATCAACACCAAAAGGCATGAAGACATGATCCATGGACTTCTAAAACAGGCTTCTGTTTGTTTTTATTCATAATACATTCCAGTCTTATGACTCAGATGACTGGGAACGGGGATCATCTCAACAATGCAGCAGATCTGTACCAGACTACATGTGTTTTTCTGTCCTCTGTCAAGGTCCAACTGAGTTAAGAAGGACCACGCTTATATAAGAGGATATTTGCCGTTTTTGAGCATGCCAGTTTCAACATCCTGTATTGTGTTGTTTACCAAATAAAATAAGGAAAAAATTATGAAGAAAAAACTACAATATCTTTGGAATGCTTTTAAACTTTGTTGCAGCGTTGTTGAAATTGTTTTGGCACGAGCCTACTGTACGTTCAAAAATCTGTTCTCAATTGGTGAAAAGGTCTAGTGAGTGATTGTTTATCTGTGCTTAAGTGAGATCATGATTTGTATTAACAGCTAGCCTAAAAGGCTGCCACTGCCCTCCTCATACTTGTATGTACTTTGAAACGGTGGACCACGGTCGGTGTTTTAGCCGTGGGGATCTCACTGTGAGCCGTCATCCAGGATGACCCTTCCATCACTGCCATCAGTTACCCTCCCGGTCACATGAGAAAACGTACGGCTGAAGCTTAGCTGTACAGATCCATTAGCAAGGGAATTAAGATGAAGTATGCCCTTGTGGAGATCATACAGCTTGCCCTGAGGATGATATCCATAATGGGCAGGCTACAGAGAAAATTCATTACTGTACATGTCCTCTTCTGGCACTCTCATGATAAGAGGGAGGGGTAAGAAAGTTGTAAAGCTTTTCAACAAATGAAAATCAAATTGCAAAAGATATGCTATATCTCTATAAATCCACCCCCAGCTCGCTGAATAGATTAATATTTGCCTTTGTGCAGTATAAAAGCCCTCTGATGTCTTGGGAAAAATGTTGTGGGGTCATTTGTGTTGTGAGTTCAGTGCTGCTTCTCATGCCTCCCTCTTTATTACTTTCAACACCATTTGTGTTGCAGAATAAAATGTGAGTGCTGACCAAATTAAATGGCAAGTTAATGTATGTTATTAAATAGATTGATGATGTCTGCTTTATGTCCTGACATATCCTAAAATTGAGGAAAATTTACAAAAAGATGCAGTGCCTGGCTATATGACTATGTATTTGTAAAACCTCAAGAGAACTTAAGAAGTGTGTGAAGCATGTTTAGTTTTTTTTTATACAAAATTTATTATTTCTATTAAAAATGTTTTAAAACATCTGCGTCCAATTTTAGGATTTTGTCTATGAAAAACTGGTTCGTGTTTCTGTTTATTTGATCAGTTGGGTTAAATAAGTCTCTTCATTTTGCAATAAGAAAAAAAGGAAAACTATGTCAGCAATTGCCTGAAAAATATATTTTATAGCAGGAGCTCTGATAATGGCACTAGAAAATGGTGACTCAGAGGAAAGAAACATAAAATTATTTTAATTCAAGGCTTAGCCGTGCTTAAATCTGAGGTCTTTGAAGGCAGCATGCTTGCCGCCGTCATCATCTTCCTGCCTTTCCTTACAAAAGGATTGAAAATAACAGTTGTTACATAGCAAGTGTGCTAAATGCATGTCCACAGTGCACAATTACAACAATATACATGGGGGAGTGTACATTATCCTCCCACCACACAATGGAGAGACAGTGAAGGGTAACCTCATGAGATTGCAGGATTTTACATAATACACCATCACGACTCCTGTTTTCTGTGTGTTTTGAACAATGTGTTTTAACAAATTTGACAACACCATCTATTCTGCATAAAACCTCTAGATCATCTGTCCTGATAAAGTCAAAACAGTCAAAACTTACGTATATTTTAGAAAACACACAAAGATAGTATGAAACAAATCAATTAAACTTGACCTTTTACAGAAAGAGCCTTTTAAATTACTGTCAAAACCAGATACATTTATAAGTGAATGATGACTTAACATATATTACTGATCTGTCCAGAAGCATGTCAGTATCTATAGTTATGTTCACACAACAGATTTTTCTGGGCACAAAAAATTATTTTCAAACAGGAATGTGTCCATAGGCAACACAAAAAAGGGATGCAGGAAATGTGAGTGAGCTCTGTGGAAGCTAACATAACCGGTAAAGAAGTTGGATCTCTTCCAACTTCCAAATAATATCTTTATTCACAAAAAAACATTTTGCCCTAGGATTATGAAATAATATGAATCTTGGATTTAAGGGGAAAAAAACAACCCAAATCTTAAGGGTGGCAATGCAACACAGTTCTTGAAAACGACTAAATCAGATAGTTCAAACAGGAAGTGAACATAAGAACCACCAAAGATAAAGCAAAAAACTCAGCAGGTAGGAAAATATTTTAGGTTTTTCCTTATCCTTAAATGCCTGTCCAAAGTGCATTTTACATGACCTCTGTCAAACACAAAATGTTGATGTCCAAACATTGCATTGTTAAATAAATCATTGTCTGTTCTCTCAAAATATTCTTTCCACACGTCTTCTTTGGATAGAAAGCTACACCAGCAAATCAATTGCTTTTCACTGTGGCTGAGCCAAATGAAGGATAAAGCATTTTTCTACACCAGCCATCTTATTGTACATAAGTATTTAACTTCAGGTGTAATCACAATGTCTGCAGCATCAACTCAAAGGAAGTTTGTGGTGCCAAATAAGAAATAATGACGAGGAAACTACAGACAGACTTCTAAAGCTTGAGTGGTGTGGCAGACAGAATCCTGAGCTACTGTATGTCACTGTAGTGCAAACAATACTCCCGGTAAAGCACAGGCTGTTCATGTGCAAAAAGTAAGACACACAATGGCTGAATGACTGTAATATAAAAAAGGATGTTCTAGTGACACAGCTGTTTAGAGGAATGTGATGGTACAAGCCCATGAACATCAGAGTAGACATATTGGTCAAAACCGAAGAAGAAATTGAAACACCCAACCTTACTCCTGTTCTTTGTTGTAAGTGGATTTCCAATTCTGTGATCAGATAAAAGCAGGTTGGAGTCTTTATACCTGAATAATTAGTTATAGCTCTGTATTTAAGTTCAAAGCACATTTTAAAGAGAAATTAGAAACATCAAATACATTTTTTTCTTGTTTGTATTTTATTCTATATTTGTATTATTTATTCTATGCAAACAACTAAACATATAACACTGAGTTAATTTCTGAGCTCCTCTGTGATTTCAGGCTCGAAATGTAAGGGGTTTTCTTGTAAATGTGGAATTGACAGCCGAGTATATAACAGCTGGTGTCTCTGTGCTTCGATGAGCCTGTTTGAGTCTGGAAGGCAGCTAATTTAAATTTTAGAACATGTGTAAGGTTTTTTTTAGTTTTAAGAAAATGTTCTGTGTTGAAAAAACTCAAGACATTCATAATGACATGTCAACTGAAGGGGTCAGTGCAAGCTGTCCAACTGTTTTTTTTTGTGTGCAGATTAACGGATACAAATTCTCCTTCTGAGGGAGAAAAGTTTATCTGAGGAATTGAACAAAGTATTACAGCATAATTGTATCACTATACGATGGAAGGTAGAAAAAAAAATCTGTTTTCAGGAAGTACATACTAACACAAAAGTATTTTGAGGGGCAACTTCTAACATTTCTATAAATTGCAAGTACATTTGTGAATGTTATTCCTCGTGTTGAATAAAAACCCACAAATGATCATTTCATTTAGCTTGAGTCATGAAAGCTAACTGATTCTATTGATCATTTAAGCGGTATCTGACTGCTGTGGAAGTAAGCTGGAGTACCGATGCTGAGGCAGTCCTTGTGCAAATATAAGTGGTTGAGCAGATGAAATGTTTATCCACTAGGCACAGACCTTTTCTCATAAGCACCTGAACACAGAACAATACAAGTACCCTCAGGTGACAGAATGAACGCAGGAGTGCATTTGTCTGGAATCGAGCATCAATTTACAGCGGGATTGAGAGAAGCGTGGCGGTGGTGTTTTCTCTCTGGGCTCCTGTGAGTGGGCTCTCTCAGCTGTGTTCTGATGCCATTGTGTACTACGACAAACAGGGGCTGCTATGCTGTAAAAAGCAAAGATCTGGAGGCTGCATCAGAGACACAGTTGGCCAATTTAATGCTGAAAGAAGACGCTGAAAATGTATGTGTCTACAGTTTTTTTGTGATGTTAAACTAAAAAAAAAAAGAACATTTTCTGAAAGCTTTGAAAGTCCGCATCCCACTTATAAACAGTCGGCCGACGTTTCATTCATCTTTTGTCTTAGTGGTGACTGATCCCAGAAGACATGCTACTGTAGCTAAAACACAGTGCATACACTATGTTGCTAGGAAACTGCCTCATGAATATCCTGCTGTTATTGCACAATCAAAGAGGTAGGGTTCTGACAGCTAAGTAAGTGTGTGAAAGCAAAATTCTGCACAGATGCACTTTTCAGCAGTGCTAACTTACTGCTAACTTATGACTAGCAGTGACCTTTTTTATATATCTCCCCATTAATCTAAACCCCCCACTTTCTCAGACTTTACATTATTCCATTCTGCTTATACAAGCTCATCAAGGCATGTTTGATGCATGTAGACATATCGAACCAGTTAATCTGACACCTACATCATCGTAAAAGGATATGTTTATTTGGTTTTTTTTTCCTAAACACAAATGAATTTGACTCTTGCTGTGCAATTCAACAAAGAATTCTAATTCTGAAACTTTTGTTGTAGTCTTACCATTTCTATTCCACTCTCACTTTGGCAGAAAATTCTAATTTGGTTGTTGAAAAAAAAGCACATTTAATCTAAGGAGTCCACTGCAAACAGTCCTATACATTGCAATTATATAACTGCTTTACATGTTACAATGTGAAAATATGCATCATCTGTAAACGGTTTGTATTCTGGAATGCCTTCAAAAGTTTGCAACATGACCTCTGAAAAGTTCAGCTCAAGTCTCAGAAAAGTTAAAGTGAATTTGGAACATAACCTCAAACTTTTTACCACCATCTTGCAACCTACGTACTAAGAAAGCAAATTTTACGTAGTCGATGACTGATTGCCCGTGTTATATGCTGACTAAAGCTCTAACCAACTGTACATAGTTTTAACAAACGTTCCTAGCCTTTAAAAAACTTCAGAATATAGTAAGTCTATTGTTTTACTTCTTGTATCATATGCTCAGAATAAGAAAACAGTCAAAATAAATAACGAATGCCCATTTATTGATTTACCTTTAGGTCTGCAAAGAGTTTAAATAAATAATAAAATTAATCACTAACTCTTCGGGATATTTTAATCCTTCCACATTTTGTTATTGTTGTTCTTTTCACAACTTGCAGCGTTTATCACACATGATCACATATGGGAGGGCATTAAATTGATTTTATTAATTAATGCAATTTTCTGTTTATAAAGATTAAATATTTTGAAAATCAGATTTTTGCTTCAATGAACTCCTTTTGTTTCCAAGATTCAAACTGATGGCAGCCAGCCCAGGACCTACCATCTCATTTTACAAGCATGCTTTCCAGATGGTATTTATTTGCACTTTCAATTCAAGTCTACTACCACAAGGAATGGCTGAAATAAAAGCATGTTTTTGAAAATATTTTCTGTCATTTGTAAATTTCTTTGTTTTTTTTTTTTTTTAAAGGGAGAAAATCAGAAATTGGCTTTGGTATGAAAATGGAGATTTTATGTTTTGAGCCATATTGGCCAACTCAGTGATTACAGCCACAACATATTCTGTGTTCACAATTGTTTCTTATTTATGTAGAAAAACTCAGAAGGGGCTGATTATTAGAAATACAGTTACAATTAAAAGCGACAACATAAATTAGAAACAGAAAAGAATAATCAAAAGGGTTAGCTTATTGCATATGTATTTTTAACAATTAGATATAAGTGAAATAACTAATTCTGCTTTTCACTAGTGCATCACATTTAGTGGATTTATACTATCCTCTAAACATTATCTTGATTTACATCCATATCACTGAACTAAAGAAGAGAAGTATCTTTATGTGTATTTTGTTATAAATGTATGTAATCACTATGCACAGCAGATAAAAATGTCCTTAGGACGTTTAGCTTTAAAATTGAGACTTTAGAGATTAAAGTTGTCTGCAACGCACACCAAGTGATCATCTCAAAAACAGAAAAATGTTTCTAATTGAGCCCAGGGGAAGATGAGAAGCCAGACAAATGCTTTATGTAGAGATCCTGAGGTCTAAGAGAGACACTTATTTTCCTCCGGGAGGGAAAGACGAAGAAGAAAAAAAGAAGTGTGAGGAGGTGGGCAAAGCCTCTGCGATGAAACTAGGCCATCCTAACAAGGACAGGGAACGGCTGTGACAGAAGAATCTAGTCTTGTAAACGACAGCCAGCTCTTATATTTACCATCGACGTTTCCTTCATTTGCTATGCACCATTTCACCCTCTGTTTTAGGCTCTGTTGACCTTCAGTGAATTATGTTGTATAGTAAACACAATTCATTACTTTCAGAGCTCTTTCAGAAGCTGCTTGACTATACACAAGATGCAAGGCACATAGTATGACGAGAAGGTCAACTTGTTTCTTCTGAATAAAAGAGTGTCACGTCTAAGGGCTAACATAGTATTCTTTCAATATTTAAAGTACTAATAAATCTTGAGAGGAACATTCTTTAACAGTAGATTCACTCTTCCTACATTCAAAATCTTTTGGTACATAAAATATACTTACAAATTTGATACAATTCCTCCAATTTGTCATGAAATGTACATGTATATAAAAATCAGTTCCTCAAGGTCTTAGGCCAATGTATTCAACCGGAAAAAATGTGAACTGCTACCTCCAGGTTTTGGGTCAGTCTTTGCCTCAAGCAAAAAAGTTCAAGTATCTGAGTGTCTTGGTAGGATGGAGCTGAATGACAGATTAATTGGGGCTGTGTTAGCATACAGGCACTGCTTCAGTCGTGTTGAGAATTAGTCAAGTCATTATTTTGTAGAAATTATTTTTCACTTTGAAATTAAAAGGAGACTTTTTTGGATTTTTTTGAATAAAAAAATGTGTTCATGATAGTTGAGTTGTAAAAGCAATGAAAATGATAACATCTTATATAGAGACACATTGAAAGCACATCTAGCATAAAATGTCACTCTCACCACTGTCTGCATACTGTCCTGGAAGGAGAGCTTACACTGACCTTAAATGTTTGTCTTACATCTCTGTTTATGGGGGATTAAACCAGTGGTATGCATCAATTATGAAAAAAAGTAACTTTTTTTTTCTTTACATATTTTCAAAACTGTCACTATGGCATGAGAGTACAGAAAATCACACTGTCAATCACATTTGTGTACACTTTGCTCACACTCCTCCCCCTTACTCTCAGCTACGCTACAGCTGGTTCACCACACCTGTGTGTTGTGACAGGTCCGGGTAGTTAGCATAGACAACAATGACAACAAATAAACAGTTCTCCTGTAATGGTAAGTTGTTCCTCTGCCATTAACACATTTAGCAGCATGCACACAAACTTGATTTGCAACACTGACACTCTCCTCCTGGCTCTGATTGATGGTCCTTGACCAGGACCGGAATATTTCTGCAGTAGGACCACAGGGAGAAAATGGAGATTTGTAATGTTTTTTTTTTTGTTGTTTTACAGATTATGTCTCATGTTTTATTAGTTTAAACTGTCTCAAATATTTAAACAAATATGTAAAGAACATGCTTAATAGAAAACTACATGCTGCATCTTTAAGTGTTTCACATATTTTATTCTTTCTACATTTTTTTTATTCTGCAACCCAGTGGACTTCTGTTTTATCATATCTCATATCCGCTTTTCAATTAATTGTTAGTAAATTGGAAGCCCAATCAACTTTAGATTAATTCGATAACTTGCATTTCTAGTGCCTATGCATTTTGTTGCAAATAGGCAGGAGCAAAAACCTAACATAAAAATATTAAGGGTTGCATGTTAAACAATTTCAATAAGCTGTAAATGGCTACTCATATTGGTGGAGCAATATGACAAAAAGACCCAACAGCATCTTTACCTTAGCTGTAGAGTAAAGTTAATGTTAATCTTCTGAAAAACTTTCTTCTGTTGTCCCGCAGCTGGTAGAAATTTTACCCGCATGTTAGATCTTATAAAACTGTGACACTATCGCAAGAAGGGGTGAGTATTCCAGTGTTCGTACATAAGGTTCCACAAAGTGAGACGCTATGTATTAATAGTCAAGCTGGTGGGAGATCCAGTCATCCATTTATCCATCTATCCGCTTAACTCTGGTTGAGCTGGTTCTTCTGCTTAACCAGAGTTGGGTCATGAGGCAGCATAAGTAAGGAGGCATAGACTTCCCTCTCCCCAGCCACTTGGGCCAGCTCCTCCAAAGGAATCCCATCTGGGAGATTTTCCTTAGAAAACACCTTTTACTTTTTTTGAAAACAATATGCTCAACAATTAATTATGATGATTTTTGTGAATTTGTCCCAAACTTCCTCAGTGTCTTCTTTTATACTGAGGAATTTAACCTAATTTCTGAGAAAATAGTATAGTATACATAGCATAGCACACATGATGTAAAATTAACTTTCATCTGTTTGATATGTTATATCTTTACGGTTTGACCATTGTTAAATCCGAAGTGAATTACAAATACAGCTTTTTATTGAAGTTTTGTTTTTTAAAAAATTCAAATTCTTCCTGTTTATTTTTTTAGTTTGAGTAGCATACAAACCGCAAACCACCCTATTATCAATACGTGGTTTAAAGAAAATAGCCAAACGTGGCAAATGCACCTTATCATAGTGTGTTAAAAAATGCATTTTGGTTTTCATTGTAAGAGGATACTTCACTATTGTAAAGTCATTTTTGGCTTCACTTGAACACTGAAAGAAATTGTGCACTTAAGTCATCGTTGACCAAAGATCATTTAAGATTTTATGTATTTGCATCAACATGTTTTACATCTCTTAAGTCAGCATAATCATTCTATTCCAGCACACGTTTGTCTGATGTAAATTAGGACTACTACTTATCAAGTAGAACAGCTATGTTGTTGCATAAGCAGAGATGCCTTAGCAAACACACTAATTTGTTGCACAGGAGAATAATGAAGTACAATGCAAGTTAAAACAGTACACAAGTCATGTGACCAGGGCTGGAGTGACATCATCTGTGTATAACTAATGAAGTGAAAAAAGCGGACAATGACCACAGAGGGAAGATCCACATTTATCCTTTATCCCACAAGGGTACTCAACAAGAAGGTTGTTAAGAATTTGCTAAGAAGTAGGTCATGTCTAGATAGAGGTGAGCTCCCTGAAGCTGTTGGAAATCATGATTTATTGCGAGTCATTCAAAGCCCCCCTCCGCAGTGTCACAGTAGATGACACTGTAGGTAAATCTGATATATGGGCTAAAAAAGCATTCGGGTTTTATAAGTAGGGAGTGTCTGGTCACAGAGAGGATAGAAGTTCATACTGTAAGACAAATAAGAGAGGACGAAGAAGGAAATAGCTCCTTATTTTTAATATACTGGAGTTCCTCCTTCCGGCTAGAGACTTGGGCCTTTGGATATAACCACTCACAGTCAGAAATATGAGCTACTCTCTGAGCAACACTTGCTTTGATTATGTTTAAAGGTTTTTGTTCTTACCAACTACTAGAATTAATGACCAAGATATTCTGTCTTTTGTCATTGAGGCAGGTTGGAACTAAACTAATATGAGGAACAAGGGAATCTTCATCTCCTTGAGATTCACTTTTGTACCACACTAACTATCATTCAACAGGATCGATTTGGCTGCACAGACCACAATTAACCGCATACTGATGAACTAATGTTTTGCAGAATCATTTTTCAGTGAATACTTGAGTCCATCTTTCACATGACCCAATTTTGTCTTCACTCATCCACCAGGGTTGTGTATAGTAATTATTTCTCCAAATAAAAGATACAATTTGTCATAACAAAAGGCATTTGAGTTTAGCATATATTCCTGTATGTTATCCTGTAGAATTTCAATATTTTGCAAACAGCTGCGACCTATCACTGATGTTCATTTTCAGTAAGCTATTAAACAATTCAAAAAAGGCTGGTGTACAATAGGAAGAGCCTCTCCAGTGATAATGAAAAGGTTAATGGGCCAATAGCAGAGGTTTAACCAAGTCATTGTTTCAGAAGTCACACATAAGTCTCAAGTTTAAGTCCCAGGTCAATACTGAAGTAAAGACATGTACAGTAAATCCAGAGTCAAGTCTAAATCCTAAACTTTAAATTTATAGTTATTTGACTAAAAGTAAGACATTTGTCCTGTTCTGCCTCCAGTCATGAAGGACTGAACTACAAGTAAGATGTAAGAACAAAAAATCCCACAATGCACTGCATGATTATACTTTCACTTTCAGCAGGAATAGGAGTTTCATAGCATGAATGTGAAATCAGGTTAACAAAAGAGGGCTCCTGTAGAAACTCTGCCTCTTTCTACACTCATCTGTGAGGACGGCATTGTTTCGAAAAGCATCTTCATCTATTGTTAATTTTAAAACCTAAGCCTTATCAGGCAAAAATTTATAGATGATAAATGAGGTTGAAGTATTTGGCTATTATTTTCCTTATAATCATATGGTGCCTGATTTGACAGTTTTTATTTAAATTGCTTGTTTTGTTAATTTCCATAAGCAGTCATTTATATGCATCATCAAACCAAATTGTTACAGATCTGACCAAATATGTATCTTAATAAAATAAGTAATAATTAATCTTTAGAATGTATACCTTGTTTTTAAAAGGTGTATTATGTTTGTCCAGGTGACCAGGAAGAGAAATATACAAAATTTAAAGGATGAGATGAACAGTCACAGCATAAACTAGAAAATAAAACAAAAACAAAACATGTTTTATGTTTGTGAATCCTCTCCCAGGTGTACAGGGTTGTTGTGTCTAATGCAGTGGCATTGATTTTTATTTTACAATTAATATGTATAGAGTATAGTTAAACTGATACATATATAAAAAATAACAGACTGGGAAAAATAATCACACTAGGGAGATCTTTGCAATAAGCTTTTTTATTCACTGTACAACAAGACAAGCTGTCAATTCAAAAAATGGTGACAGATTGTGTTTTAGAAACACACACTGCCTGTGCAGGGAGTGGAAAGAAGTAATCACAAATTCACATGTCAAACCAGAATTGATTATAATTATTGTCCAGGACTCAAATTCTCTCTAAAACTAACAACACCTCACAATATGCAAGAACAAATCTAAAGTCCTTTCAGATGCAATTATGCATGTTTTAATTCAATTCTTTGTGTTTTTGCAGTCATTAGTTTAGGATATGATCCTAACTAAACTTAAAATTTGTAAATCATGTTATAACTTCTTCAGTTTATCTTTAGTAATATTCCACCTGTATTCAGCAGCTTCGGCTGCATGGTGTTTACAACTTGTCTTCAGATATGTGGAATGTATTAAGATGCCTTTTCTCTGAAAATCCTACTGAGAGAAATTGGTACAGTGTTTCATCAAGTTTTAAAAACCACATTGCTTCCAGATTCAAATACACAAAGTGGCTCCGTCTATGCTGTTTTTTGTTGCCTTAAGGCCACAGTTCATGCAATCACAAAAACAAAAAAGATGAGAAACTACAGTCTTTTCATTTCAAGATAGAAAATATATTCTAAAAACAAAAGCATTGGCATGTGAAGGATAATGGTTTGTGTTAGCGTCTATATAGCACAAATCAAAAGGCAATACAAACTGCTTATTAGACTATAAGCTGAGGTGCTGAGCCAAAATCAGAAATCTGCTGCAAAGAAAATTGGCACATTTATGGAATCCACATCGCATCTTTTGTCAACAACTTAAGCACACCAGTCCTCACTGATGGTCAATTAGGCGTGAGGAATAACAGGGGGCAGTCTGCTTTCTGTGGTAAGCACAGCCAGAAACTACGCTCATAAAACTGAAATATTTCAGCCTCCTAATTACCCACCACCATCTGCATCACAGGAATCCTAAAAGTTGAGCTCTGAAGCAAACTGTGCCAAACAAAAAACCAGGAGTATATATTATATATTGGTCTTTATTTAGAGCAGTCTATTAATAGAGACAGGTTCACCTCAAATACTGCCATAGCTTTGCATTTAAATATGCAATATTTACTAAAAAGCATGAAATTTGTGTTTCATAATTTAAATAAAAACTGCATGGAATACAGAAACATGCAAAAAAATATGACTGAGTAGGAAGTCAGAGAATCAGTGAAATGTATACTGTTCATCTTGAGGGCAACTGAACTAAGCTTTGCAGTAATTTATTCACAGATTTCTAGGGAACAAATATTATGCGAGTCTGCTTGAACATGTACTGTACACATTAAAGGATCAAAGACAATATTTGTCCTCTGGAAAACAGACTTTGTAAGATGCTGCTGTCTGAGGAAGTGTTGGCCTTGCAGGATCTAACATTCCAGCAAGTTATCTTGCCAGCATGAATGATGTGCTTGTGAAATGTAACAAACTCGTGTACATGTATTATGATTAATAATTTTAGGTTTCAGTTTAACCTACAGACTTCACATTCAAGTAAATATACAGATGGGTAGAATAGATAGAACAGACATATGCAAGTAGTTTCATACTGTTCACAAATAAAACCTTTATTAGTTAAATTAATTGAATAAATGAATGTATAGTATATAAAATGATCAACTTATAGGATGCGTTGTAATACTCAGGCCTACAACAACACATTGAATGTATGCATCATTAAATGTATTTGCACTGATGACAAAATTATCAAAGAAATGAACCTGTAAATGGCATATGTACAGGTTCTACATGAACTACAATAGAAAGTCAACAGTAACACACTTTTTCGTAACATTTAAACTTATGCAAACAATAGTGGAGTAAAGCTAAAAAAAGAACCAATGCGTGTTTTAATATCAGAATAATTGCAGACTCTAACTCAAACATAAGCTAAACAATGATAACAGACAGGCTTCATAACCAGACGGTCAAAAGTACCATTTGTGAATCTTGAAATAGTAAAGTTACATGGTAACATAAGCAATATTTCCACTACATAAATTGAATGATTTCCTCAAAAGATGGGCACTAACTCAAGACCAGTGTGGAAAGACATGTGACTTGGTCCCACTGCATACAGTTTCACACACAAAACTACAGAAAGTGTGCATATTTAAGATTTGAAAGAAAAAAAAATAAAAATATGTTCTATTGTGGACATATGCTTTAGCATATGTCCACATTGCCAATCATTATCCTTTCAAAGTATTCCCTAAGCAATACCAAGGAGTCTAGAAATGGAGCACTTCAAAGCAAGCATTCTAAAAGCCAAATGAGTCTCACAAAATTGTTGAAAACACTCCAAGAAATGACTACAGGGAGCTGCTCTGCATGTGTGTGAAAAAGTTCAGACAGCATAAAACCTAATGAGTCTCAGTCACATAAGCTGTGAGTGAAAACATGTTTTCCTGGCTTTTTATCTGGAAATTTTTGCGCTGATGGATATTACCACCCATAGAGTCAATTTAGGGAATACTGTCGAGAAGGCTTACAAGTATCTGAGGTTGCTTACAAGTACCTCTTTTTCTCCAATGTGACTTGCTGGGATCTGACACCTCTGACATACTAAGATGGTGATAACCTGCTACAACATACTTACCTAATGAAGTTGGGAGTGAAGAATAATCCAACATTTAAAATGTTCTTCTGTGAATGGGTCATCGCAGATGTAAATGTTTTGTCCAGGAATGTTTTTGTAAGGTATCCTATCTGGCAGGGTAGAACTCGAATCGTTGTCAGAGTACAAATGAGAAGCCCAACAGATTTACAGTACTTCCACAAGTCAAGCATTAAAGATTTCTCTATAATGATCTGGAAAAGAAAGGTAAAAAGAGAGCTAAGAAATGAACAAAGATGGGGCAAAAAGTTACAAACAAAAGAGGGCAAGAAGAATAGAAGAGAGGGAGAAGGATAGAGGGACAACAAGAAAAACACCAGCAAGTCTGCTTCTACTCAAATGTACTGTTGATCTGTGTTGTTATTAATACATTTAAACAGGTAGGGTTGGGGGACAACAGAAATGACCCCGATGGCCATAATACACTGGTGGTCATCCATTTGCCGAGATCCATCAAGAGAGGAAGGCCCTGGCACCTCCACCCCATGGTGTCCACCAAAGCCCAGCACAGAAGATACAGCCACCCCAACATTTGGTCAACCCCTGTAACAAATAGAACATTATGAGCTTGCTACAATTTAGAAAGCACCAGTAATAAGATGATAACTTCCCTGCTGGCTTCTAACCCCCACCGATGCATCAAATGTGACTAGGGATTCCCCAGACCTCAAAACAACCATCATATACCAGCCATGACTCAAGCCCGACGTACCTTAAAACCCCAAACCCACAGCTACCAGAGCAGTATGTCTGCTTGCAGACTCTCTAAAGGCATTGCATGCAGCTGTCTCAACTCACCTCTTAAAGTCCCAATACAGACACCCCCTCCACCAGCAACAATACCATAATACCTCACGGGATGAAACCAAAGGTCTCCCCATCCCTCTAGGTGAACCGATCATAGGAGCACAGAGAGATTGATCTGGTGTAGACGCAGAGGCTGTCTCAAGACTAATATGGTCAAACAAAAGGCCTCTAAATTGGTTAACACCAAGAGTATTTTGCTTTTCCAGTTCTGGAGGACAGTTTTCTTAGCAACACATAAGTCAGTGAAAACCACGTGAACTGAATTTCAACTGAATCATCAAAGTTGTCCAATAAGTAAACACGGCGGCAAGGTGGAATGCTACATTTCAGACACTTTGATAGATTTTCACATATCCAGCCCCAGAACATCTGAACAGGTGGGCAGAACCAGAGTACATGGATGTGACTGTCAGGTATATTACCTATGCACCATAAGCAGGTTACCCTGTAATTCCCCGCTCCAAATAAAATAACTATTTTTGTGACAAGAAACATGAATTGTCTCACTACAATTTCAGTTCATCTGTGTACAGAAAACGGCAGATGGAAATTTGCATTGCAATAGTTGATTACCAAGTAAGAAGGTGAGCATTTGGTAATAACTGCATTATGGGCCATTCAGACACATAATGCAGGGTCTGAATGACTGGAAAAAGAAGATATTCCTGTGTTTGTGTGTAAGTGAACTGTATGACACAACTTTGTGATGATCCCTTCTGTCACAACAAGATCATTATCTAAGAGCGTTGCAGTGTACTGCTGTGACTCACAATTCAGGCTGGCACAATTGGGTCTTCGTCTAAACTTCAACACAATGAGTAGGGCCACCACATGATTTTATTTCATTACAAAAGTAGATAAACCGGTCTTAAGGCTTAAAGAAAATCTGTTTCTGCTATTAAGAGTGATTGGAGTTGAAATTTCATCACAATATTTATAGAACTATTTTTATTAATGACATGGTACAGCAATCATCACAAACACAAATGCTGCTCTAAACATGGGCCTCTTCAGGACACCAGTGACTCAAAAGTGTGCTGCACACAATAAGTGCATTTATTAATAGCTTTTGAATGAATTGATTTTTATTCTTGTGCTCATGGAACAAATGATGGCAAAAAAATCATGAAAATAATAATTCAAGCAATACAGTATTTTTTTTGTAGTATCCAAAGATTATAAATTGGAATATATTACTGTCACGTCACAATAAATCAAAATTCTCACAATAAATAAGATATTGTCTATATTGTGTATAGACTGACTGCAGCGAGTAGTAGACTGACTACTCGCCGCAGTAGTAGACTGCAGTGTACTAATAGTACACAGTTGATATCTCAACTTTATTGCTCCATTTCTCAATGTTGCAGTCATTTAAAGTATTAATCAGTTTATTTTTAAGGCAATACATTTCAAAAGTATCTTTACTGACCAAACTGTGGAAAATTACCTGAACTAAAGTTTGCAAAACGAGAACATGCTGCTGAATTTAAAACCCTTGAAAACTGAGAACAGTGACCACAGGAGAATAAAGAAAAAGGACAAACAGTGCAAATAAAACATCAGCATGAGGAACTTTCCTAACAAAACACTTGGGCGTAAGATGCAGAAGGAGTAATAAGAAGCAGAATTGCTAGCTCGAAATCCATGAGAGCAGAGCTACAATATTACACCACATTTCCTTCTGTGTTTGCTCTGTGCACAGTTCGTAGCAGGCCTTTATTGGGAAAATTTGCTGCTTGCTGTAAAGGAGAGGAATGTTGTGCATAATAAATCCAGGCATAAAATAAGTTTCAAAAAGATAGACTTTTATGATGAAAAGAAACCTTGGTGATACCAGTTGCTGAGACAAAAGTACTTGTGGGCTGAGTTCTAACAAAAAACAACCTTTAATTCTGTAATTCTACAGTAACAGAATTTTTAGTCACTTACCTATTGGTACGACTTTTTTCGCTTCAAGCCAGAAAGTCCGTGAGAAACAGTTGTTTGTTGCACCTTTAATCTAAGAAAGTAATGTGAAAAATATCCAGCCTGCTTAAACCCCAGTCAATATTTTAGAAAGGCCTGCAACATTGCAAAATGAATTTTGCTCAACCTAATGCAAAGTCAGAATGAGAAAAAGAACTGATGAATAGTTCTTGTTTTTTTGTCAAAAGAAACAGACAAAATATAAAATGAAATAAAGCCTCTTGAATATAAGAAGACACGATCCACACAATCTAAAAAAACTGCTTTAGATGAGACAAATGTTGTGCATAATTGGATGTATGTTGTTTCCTACCTTTAACTTATTTCAATAAGATTTTTTTTCCCCACACACGCACAGTTAAATCATAACTAAAAATGTTGAATGATAGAAAAAACATAGACTTTGAAAGAACTGGATCTGTTCTATAGCTTGCAGGATGAATCAGTGCAGAGTGTGAGTCTGTCAGCTGTTCAGAGAGCCTCCCTGCTGCTTGTATTTTAGTGCAATCACAAGTCCTTGAAGCTGACTAACTGCTTTCATCTTGCTGTAATGACTGAAGGCATTAACAAGGAGCAAACACAAGAAGAGGCACATGTTCTTTGTGTGTGACCCGTAAAAAAAATGAATGTCAGCAGATGGACTCTTGAATCAAAATAAGTTGGCACGGGCAGATAAACAAAAAGAAAAAATACTGAATCGATGAAGAAGCTTGGTTTGTGCAGCAGCGGCTCTGTACACAAACGATCAGAGGTGAGATTCCTGGAAAGGTTTTATTTGCTGAATGAAATTAACAATTGAGTATCCATAGCAAAAAAATCTTTGTTTTTCGGTATCCTTTTCGTAATAATTAGTTGTGTTGAGCATAACAAGTTTAGTGTTAAAAAAAACAGGGCTGTGGCATAAACAGTTATTACCCAGCTAGTAATGATGAGGAGAAACGAGAAACATCCAATTTAATGAATCCATTCCAAATATAATTATAAGAATATTTGACTTCATTTAGCAGGATCGCGCTACTGTATAAGTATATTCATGAATAATTTTATTTAAGGCCACAATACAGAAAAACACTGAAAAATAGTTCATGTGATTATACAGAGGTTTAGGCCACAAACCCAGTCTATTTTCCTATTCCTATTTGATTTACATTTTTATTTATTTACTTTACAGCAGCAGGTTTCCTGAGGATCAGGATGAAGGTGGAGCGTTTGAAGCAGGAGCACCACACATAGTTTCAGAGACTGAGTGATATAACGGAAAGCAGAAGGCAACTGGTCAGCACAAACTCTTAGGAAGAAGGGAGACATTTTACTGTTGTTTTGCTATGTGGTTCCATCCTAATAATCACTTTAAGCAAATGATTTCATTTCACTATTGCTCATCTTCAATGGGATACTTTACTCACAAGTCCAAAGACACTCTGTGTGTCATGAAGCATAATTTTAGTCATTGTCGACAGGACAGGTAAAAAGGACTGCAGCTCTCTGGCATGCTATGTAAAACTCTGTCAGTATAGTAACATAACCTTGAATATCTTTAACAAAATGCATACTTCCCCTATAGTTAGACTTCAAAGCGTGCAAAGCTACAATTTTCTCAGTTTGCTTGTAAACGACACAGAACCAGTCCCCCTTCATTTGAGTCCAACACTGACTGTGTTTAAATGCATCATTCACAGTTGGAGCTGCATGACTCAAGTCACTACAAACATAGCTGTAAATGACAGAAATAAAGCCTTACTTAGTCATTTTATTCATGGCGATTACACTAAACACTAGCACACCTCCACCCCAGCTTGTAAACTGATAAGAGGATAGAAAAGAGAAAACAACTTTTGGTTTGGTGGTGTATAGAAATCTGGCCACAGCTGAGTCAAAATATGAATTAATATGTAATATATTTTTTTATTTTGTCTAGGGATGCTCCAATAACGATCACCCATGAGGCTGATCTCTGCCGATCACTGATCTTTGCTGATCACCTGGACTGGCTGTTAATTTTTCGCGTTAGTTATAAATGATACTATGTGATCTTCCAAAATGGAAAAATTATCTGGCAATAAATTCACCCCAATTTAGACATAAAATATGCAAAATATTTGCAGGCACAATACAGCAGCTGCTCATTCAAAAGGACAACTGAAAAACCTCAATCAGTAAAACAATATTTAACAGTAAGTAATGTCAAAAAAAGGAAATATTCATTCAATGTTAAACACAGGTTGCATCAAAACAAACAATCCTGAGTTGCTAAATCATAACTTCCTGGGGACTTGGCTGTTTTGTGCTGGTTCTGATTGGTTGGTTCTTACTGAGCTGAGTAATTCTGCAGAACACAGGAGGAGGCAGACGAGATTGATTATTATTTCAGAGATTATACATCTTAAACACAGAGAAAGTTTTAATACATATGCAAAATATTTTGTCTGTTTAACTTGCATGCTGCAGCTTTCAGCAGACGTTCGATGTGAGTGTTCACTGTGGGGTGGAGAAGCGGCGCTTCGTCTATGAAATATTACAACCAGTAGCGCGTAGCGGCGGTCCAACAACGAGAGCAGAACCAGCGTCTTGCACCGCTAGCTCGTTGATTTAAATTATTTTTCAGGTTATCTGTTTAGCTTTCTGATCGTGATGCTAACCTGGGTGAGTGTTGGTGGTTGTGCGCTGCTTTACCTGCTGTCTGTTCGCTTTTTTCCTTGCGTTGAGCCTCGATGTAGCCAAACTCCGTCAAGTGCTTGTTTTTTAAATGTTATATTAGATTCGTCGTGTTGATGCATTTTGATGTGCTTCAACGACAATTTTTCCGCCACAACACACAAATGTCCCCAATCACTCTCAGTGAGTTAAAGTTCCACATGGTATCGCTTAGGACTTGTTGCCGCGCGCTGGCATAATGTGAAGGAAAGAGGAGATGAGCTGCACACGCAGGCTGCGAAGTGAGGTACAGGTGATCGATTTTGGTGATTGGCAACAAGAGACCATGATCGGCGATCACCGATCATACACCTTTTCACGGAAATCGGCCGATTTTGATCGGTGGCCGATTGATTGGCACACCTCTAATTTTGTCTCATATAGGAGCAAGGCTACATCCAAAGTATATTCATACTTTGTCATTTGTTCACTGTTAAATCAGATAAAAACTACATAGATATAATTCATACAACGCAAAGGGCAATTAAAACTTTTTTTGAAAAAATATTGGACAAACAGTTCAAACGTTCTCGATAGGCTCTGGCTAGGCTTTCCCATGATGCTTAGACTTGCACATGATTGAAAAGATGAATGAGTTATGAAATAAACTGTAACTTCTCTTCTAAAAGAAAGCCACATCTCCATGGAAAAAAAGAGTTTAAAACCTTGCCTTTAAAATATATAACTGAAAAAATAAATAAATAAATAAAAAAGAAAGCCAGACAGTGGTAAGTACATGTGGACAAACAATAAGAGCGCTGGGTCTAAATGGCAACTCACGTTTAAGAATAACTCTTACAGAGTGACTGATTGACCCTGGGCATGGTGGAAAATCAAAACCGAACTGCACACAAAAATTCCAGACACACCAAATTGTGAGATGCAAGTAAGAATAAAGGAATAAAATAAAATAAAAACGTGGACTGCAACAAAATCTGACAAATTCATCAGCCTGGTCAAGTTAAACCATCAGTCAGTTGTGGTTCTCTCTGATGAGTCAAAACAACTCTTTCAGCTCTTTGCAGGCAGAGCCTCTGAAGACGTTGACATGAAGGCCTCTACAGTCAAACAGAGACAGACTTATTTTCTTCAGAGAAAAGGGAAAGAAGAAAGTAACAATCTGCCCTTACATGGCCATAGCTGGGGCTGTTTTGGTTTTCTTTATTGAATTCAAGATTTAATAAAACATCAACTAATTCTATTCAATAAAAAAGAAGTCTAAGGTCAAGAAAGAATACATTGCAATTAAGTTTTTAAATCTTTACATAATCTATTGAACTTGACCTAACTAGAATTTGAGAACTCTTCATGCTTCAAAAAGGTTTTCAGATTTATGAGAAAAAATTTACTTTAAAAATATTTACGACTTAGGAAATATGGGAAAACAAAATCACTTTAGGATTAAGTTATAAAGAGGCCTAAAAACTGTTACTATTTATATATCCATTGAACCTTCTGTCAATTAATTTTTCTTTGCATTATTGCTTTCACATTGATCGTAAACAATATCCCTGTGATACAAACACTCAATATAATTGTCTCTCAGTAAATGTTCTCTGTCTGCTTTTTACTGTCTGTGGTATCTAGAATAAGGTGCACAGAAAAGAAAGATATGTCACTATGTTTACAGTTTGTTTGATAATGTCAGATTTTACATTTGTAACCACTACTTAATTTAATTAGCAATAAATTCAGTAGGAAAGTTACTTTTGTTCTAGGGTCACACATGAGGATGATAAGCATAAAAAATTGTTCTTTCCTCACAAACAAAATAATAATTCCGGTAACACTAATTACCTTAATAAAAATTAAGGTATAAAACTTAAATTGTCCACCCTTATATAAAAATATCAAATTAATATATAGAAAATTGAGGGTAGTTTTTTTAAACAGTAGCTTTAAAGCTTATTTCAACAAAAGAAATTACATATTCCAGTTAGTCCTTCAATATAACAGTTCGGTCAGTCAGTTCAGTCAATGTGCACATAAGTTGTCCGTTATGAAAATGTTCATGAACAAATACTTTGTGGAATAAAAAAAAGCTTTGGGGGCCCCTTTTTGTTCAATAAGCTTATCTGTTGTCCACGCAAAATATCCAGCTCCAGTAGCACCAGCAGCACCAGTCCCTCCGTCTTTCCAGGCTTCAGTCCGAGTCACAAAGATGGCGGCGGAACCCTCCTGCTTCTGGAACCACTGGCTCGTTCAGGTATCGGTCGTCCAAAAAAAAAAAAAAACCTGCATGCAGAGCGTTAACCGATCATGCAGGTATACGGAAATCATAGAAATCTTTCAATTACTTCTCAGTGAAACTCAAATTAGCGTTTAAAATAAACCAAAAACGCTCAGTAATAAAGAAATTACTTAATAAACATCACTTCATCATAAACAGTCTCATTTCACAGAGCTATGCTACTTACAGAGCGACACTTTATACTCCGGTTGGGTTTTTTATCCTGTTCGAAAAACACTGAGCAACGTTAGCTCCAGCTAGGTAGCCATTCTGCGTAAGTAAGCAGCTGAAAATAAAACAACAGACTCACCGGAGAACTCTCAGAACAGAATGTACATTATCCAGTTCAAAATAAACAGATTTCTTTCATATCACAGCAGCAGTTATGCGTAGTAACTTCTGTACTTCTGCTGAAATGTACTTAGTCTGCATAGTCTGACATTTCTTTTTTCTTCTTCTTTTTTTCTTTACTCTTCTTCTCGTACCGGCACAGGAGAAATGTGGGTCTAGTGCCCTCTACAGGACATTCTAAGAACTAACAAACAAACACATTAAACATACAGACAGATCAGCATAGTTTATGGGGGTTACACATTTTATACATTGTCATTTTATATTTTACATACATTTATGCACGCTTATGTTTTAAAAAAAAGAATGCTCCATTATGTTGATGTTAAAATTCTGGTTTTCGTATGTAGTTTTTTCATTAATTATGGTAAAAATCATGAGTAAAAATGACTCAAAAAATCATGATAGCTGCAAACAAAATAATCCTAATCCTCCTCTAATTTACTGCAGAGGAATAGTCTTGGTGAGTCATCAACACAAAGGTGGTTTAACCTTTTGTTAGTTCATCTGAACTTTTCAACAAATCTCACATGAACCATGGTTATGTTTCAATAGTATATTGGCTACTGAAATGTTAGTTTTAGGGGATTTTCTTTATTAAAATGATTTTTTCTTGTCTTTTGTAGCTGCAGGAGATAAGAATAAGTGAAGCACAGCTCTTTGCACAGTATGACAAGTGTGGAGTCTGGAGGGACTACATTGAAAATCTACAATAATATACTTATTTCTTACCCTTCGACCTTGAGGCTAAACCTGTCATTCACATACCCTCTAACTGAAAATATGTGGATTAAATGCTTAAAATCTGAAAAGTACATAAAAGTTCAGTTACTTTCTGCAAAGACCTTTTACATAACGTTTGTATTCTTGCAATTGTTTTGTGGTTAGTAAATTTCTTGTAATTTTGACAAAGTGGAAGATGTTTTGGGGTTGAACAAGCAAAAGCTCATCAGAAAAGGTTATGATGATGTAAATAGAGAAATACTGTAAATATCCAAGCTGTTTTTTCTAGTTTCTATTGTTTTTTTCCAACACTAGAAACATCTCTGGTAGTAGAAAGAATAAAATCAACAGTTCTGCTCCACATATATATATATATATATATATATATATATATATATATATATATATATATATATATATATATATATATATATATATATATATATATATTGTATGTCAGCTACTGTATGAGTTTTCCTTCCTGTCTAATTCTACCTCTGTCTTTACTCTGTTCCCTGGTGATTCATCACATGAAAGAAAAATTGTTTCTGTGTAGAGATTGAGTAGGGTAGGAAGTAAGCATAAAATCTTTTTTTTTTCTTCCCAAGACAGAACATACTGTTTGATTAGTTGAGCTCTACATACTTATTAAATATTACAGCAGCATACTGTTTGACAAAACTACCAAGATGCCTTTCATCTACGATTTTTGATATTTTCAAAGAGACTAAGACAAAAGTAACAAAAGATCATTTAAGTTCTCATTCAGATTTATATTGCTGTTTTGTTCACCTCATGTACTGTAGACAAATTCAGAAAAGTCCCAACAGAAACTAATTCATGGCCTTTCAGGCTCCTCAGCTAAAGAATGGATGTGTAGCATTCAGTGTAAGCAGGGTCTGAAATATAAAGTTAACAGTTTTTTTGTCTCTCAATTTAAATGGAAACAGACAAAGCTACTAAGAAAAAGTAAGGTCCAAAGTAATAATAAACAACAGTATGTACAACAGCGGCAACTTTTCACAAGTAGATGACTTCTTTCAGCTGTGAACTCCACCAGTACTTAAAAAAAATGTGTTACACTATATGTCAAAACTGCATCTAGAGTAGGTTTAAATGTTGTCATGTTCACTAAAACGTTGATTTATTTTAAATCTTGTCTTAAACATGTAACTGCAGCTTTAGTTGCAAAACAGATATTTGCTTTTTGTGCAAAAATTGTTCACTCTAGTTTTTTTTAAATAAGAATCTTCTTAACACACAATGTATTCTTACATAAGAGCTTGTTTTTGGACAAGGGATTCTCAACGTCATGTTTATTCACCAGCAACTGATTTGCATTTGCATGGAGGTGCCCTTTTCCAACAGTCAACCTACTACAACATATGTATTATGTATTCATGAAACAGCATAATGCAGGCATAACATTGTGATAAATCCTATGACAATTTGTAAAGTAAGCAAAATACAGGTAAAAAGAGTGACATTGAATTATTAAGCTGAACAGGATTTGGTATGGTATGGTTTGGGATTGTGAATAATTTGCATCTGAGGAGTAAGTCCATTTGATGTGGCCTTTGGGATTAGTAACTGTGATGACTTCTCACTGGTAAAAAGACTAAAATTTGGTTAGTCAAATTTTAGTTTTACAATTCATAATACAGTGTAATTAATTTGCTTATGGTTACCAGCAGTCATTCTATTCATGTTTTGCTCAAATACACCTTATGATGGCTTTAAATGCAGTGTCTTCAGTTAAAAACCCATCCGTCTGTTATCTACCAGATTATCCTTGCAGGGTTGTGGAGGAGCTGGTGCTCATCTCCTGCGGTCATCAGGTGAGAGGTGGGGTACAACCTGGGTAGGTGTCCAGTTCATCACAGAGCAACACAGAGACACACAGGATAAACAATCACTCATGCCTAAGGGCAACTTTGAGCGCACATTTGACCTAAAACACATATTTTTGGAGGAAATCGGAGTACTCAAAGATAACCCCCACATGCACAGGAAAAACATGCGAACTCTATGAAGAAACACCTTAAACCAGGATCCAAGAAAACTCCAAGAGAGCTGGAGTGATGTTAGTTCTTTTGTTTGTTCCATTTAAGAGTCTTGCTGCACAGTTTTGGGTTAACTGAAGATGATCAAAGGATTTTTTGTTCATTCATGTGAGAAGTTAATCTCAATAGGGTAGACTGTAGGAAGTACAAATATGAACAAACATTTCAAAATGCTGTTTTTATGCAGCCTTCTTAGTTGGGAAATATTTTTTCAAATACTTAAAAGGGTCAGCAAAAGCTGTTTTGCATGACTCTTATGAGATATTAATTGCTTGAAAACAACACCTAATTCCTTTAAATTTGGCTTAAATTGTCAAGTAGAAATATGTAATTTGTTGCCCGATCAGAAGAATCTTTCTGGGGCAATAATCAGGCACTCGGAGGCACTTTCAGAGTTTACCTAACCAATTTGTCATTTTCTTTAGGTAGTCAAGTAGAACAATGATTTGAGGATTGCAGAATCTTTGAAGGAGGAGTATAACTACATGTCATCTGCATAAAAATATCTCCATTAAAACCCACTTTCCATTAATGTAGGGTTTATTGATGCATGAATTTGAACTTAAATGGTTCACTAACAGCATCACACGTGGACTTGGTCTTACTGGTGAAACAGTAGCACATATTCATAAAGTTGGCCCATGCTACAGTTGGGCTCAGATGTGTGTATTTCTGGTGAATGAAATTCCTCCACATTTCACACTGGCTTCTACATTGGTATTTTTCAGATATTCACAGGAGTGTGGAGCATTCGCTCCCCTGAGTTCCTTTTCACATGGGACTTCCAAGAGAAAGATCCGTTACTGGAGAAATATTTTTATATTAGAAATATATTCCTCCAACAAAGGCTAGTCTGCCATCATGGCTGTGCAGGGGTCCATTATTGTACAAGAGTTATTGTTCCTGTCCCTGCTAACACTGCAGTACTCAACAGCTCCTATAAGGATGAGTTATGGTGACCAAGACGGAGAGATATATTACAACCAGGCATCACATGATGGATCACCTCTTTGCCTGGGCTTATTTTGTTGGTACTTAGAGCAGGCTGTGATATATACCAAAAGCTGTGGCCCAGTACAAAGGTGGATTGTCTATCAGGTCAGTTAACATTCAGGCCAATGAACTCAAAGAGTAAGAAGGTTGGACTGGAAAATGCATAATGTAGAGATTCATTTTTTGTGATTTTTTTTAGAGTTAAATTTGCTCTTTTGTTTTAGCTTCATACAATAGGGGGTAATCACATAGATTAAATGACAATTTGTTGGTCCACTGGTAAAAAGGTCTACTGTCTTCCCATACACCCACACAAGCTTTCTCTCTGCAAGTACAATTTTTTTTTTATTTACATATTTAATCCTATATTTAAAAAGAATAATCTCATGCATGACATTTGCCATCTGTAGCAATGGTTAGTGCAACAAAGGTAACAGTTACTTACTGTCGCATCTAGACTCCAGCTAATTGTCATCTTTTAGTCTACTAAATTCTGCTAAATTCTTTAGTAGAAGAATTTAGTATATATATATATATATATATATATATATAAAATGACTCTCTTTTCATCAACTTATTCTATTGTCATTTTTGTACCGCACTTTGGTGCAGTTTTAAACCCATTTTTAAAAGTGATATATAAATAAATTTGATATTGACATAAATCCTATCTTAAAATCCCTGATCATGACACTGACTTTTTTTTCCCTAGGTATAGGAGAAAAACAGACCACCACTTAGGGATACAGAAAAAAGGATAAAAGTGTAGCTATTGGCTATGTATGTATGAAGGATGTACAATTAATCAAATTTGTATTTTAATCTCCTATTTGGCATCAAATATTCACAATAGCACAGCAACACATTAAAAAATTAATTAGCAAACAAAATATTGGCCATATTTGCAGCAGAATGTGTTAAACTCATTTAAAATGTATTGTTTAGTTAAATTTTTGATATGTATTTAACAAGAGATTTGTTACCACTCAGCCACATAATCTTTACTTGTGCTAGTGAGTTGGAATGTCGTGAATAGTCAGACCAAAGGCAAGAATTTATTTTTTAAATTTTAAAATACACATAAAAACCTCCAGTCTAAAGTGAGGAAAGGTATTTTATGAATAAGCCTATTCAGTCACAGGTGTTGAAAAGAAGCCATTTCTCACTCAGCTGCTTGAAATTATTTTTCTCAAAAATAATAGTATGCAAATTATCTTAAAAGTGCAATGCGGGGTAATTCACGATGCAGCCTTTTGTTAGATTACACATTAAGGTGAAGGCATGAATTCAGCAGAGCCATTTTAAAAGTCATCTTTACAAAGTTGCCTTATAATGTCCTTGACACTCTCTTCTCTTTGAAGCTTCTTGCTTTGAAATGTTGCTTCAAGAATAAAAGAAGCCAAATATTCTGTAATTTTTAAAATAAAATGTCTTAACAATGTTGGGGTCAAACAGAAAAGAAAAACAACAAAGAAACAGAAAACAATATAAATGTAGAAAAAATAAAATGTTCTAGCTACAACAATCTACTGAACTTTTGAAAACTGAATTTTTGCATTTTCACAATGAACGTTTCAGACATGTTCTTTTTTCCACTATTCCCATTTCACAAATCCATCCATTCATTCATCAATCCATTTAAACATTGGTGGATTTCCAGCCATCAAGGACTGAATACAGGAGGCTGGTATAACTATTGATACATTGATAAATTAACTGCCTTGACCTACTCTGGTTCCACCAAGAGGAAGAGGAAGAGTTTCCGGAAGGATACCCTGTAACACAATGGGAACCTTATAACCCTGGACGAAAACGTAGGACTAAGACAACAATCGTGGACAAAACTTGTTAAAAGTGATGTCTGATTTGTTTATTTCAGAGACGTTGTCTCAAAAACTGAAACTAAATCATTTGAGTACTTTCCTGATAACTAAGTGGTGCTCTGACTTAGTAATTCTGATCTTAATTACTAATTTTATTAATACTTGCGCTAACCAATTATTTAAAGTTATTTATAGCCAAGGAAGACTCTCATTGCTGCACAGCGCCACGTAGGTTCTTAATGCTACACAAATCTCCAAGTCCAGGTGAGCTCTTTCTATGCAATTACAATAACTAAATGATACAAGGTGCTCCAGTGAAGCAAAGACCTGAAATAGTTTAGCACAGTACCATACATGCTGTTGGATTACATTAACAACATACAATTCAAAAGATCCATCACCTCATTATAGCATTTCGACCTAAAAATTGTCCCCAGACAGTGTGAGTTGGTGTTTTTGGCACCTTTTTCCATTTCCTCTCAGTCACTCACTCACCTACTTATATTTGAGGTTAAGCCAAGACAAAGAAAGACAGATGTTTCCCAACCTATAAAAACAGTTCCACTTTATTGCTGTGGATTTTTGCATAGAAAGCTATGGCGGGCGTGTATCATAGTGGTCCCCTATGATAACATTTCCAGATATACAATTCACTTGCATATAATTTTTCTAAATCTTTTTGTTTCTGAAAACTTTGTTTTCTTGTAGATATTTTTCTGTTTAGCAAAATAATATGCTGCTAAACAGGGAAAATCTCTGTTTACCAAAATACCCCAGTTAATGTGGTAAGGCCTTTGTCTCTCTCTTCACCACACTGCTCAACACCTCATAAGAAATAGATGATCAATAAGAAAAGTTTAAGGCATTTTCATTCTCGAAGATGCATCTCATTTAAAACTATTTTGTATTCTACTCTACATTCTTTACTCTATAAAATCCCTTTAATGCACTAGTCACCTTTCCAGTTGTACCCTTTTGACTGCTGAAGATGGACATAAGCCCACCCTGCCACCCTAACAACGCTGAACAGGATCCAGTTGGAATAGAAATGGGTGGATATATAATATACCTCATTTCAACAACTGTGCTGCACAGTAATATAACAAAGGTGATTGAGACAGTTGTAAAAAATTCAGGCTCAATAAATTCTGGGCTATGTTTTTCAGAAGACCTTTCAACCCAAGATTTCTTCCAAGTATAGAAGTAATTTCTTGCTTAGTAGGAGGCCTGTCACTGGAGGGTAATATAATACACTAAAGTGTAACAATGCCATCTAGTGGCAATACCCATAGCAAAAGAAGCTTACCCGAATAAAACGAAAAAACTGTGTTCTTCTCACCACTAAAACATATTTAAAATTAACAAAAATTTATCAGTTCAAACTAGTCTTTCAATCACTGATCCATAATGCAATTCAATAATGCAGAAAGGTTTTGTATGACTTATCCTCATTTATGCACTCTGAGGAAATTGGATCCGTGTTTTTGCTGCTGCTCAGCACCGACTATCAGTTTTCGAAGAACTATTTTAAACCTTGCTGGCGAGACACAGACTACTTATATGAGAACCCACCTTCATCTCACTGTTATAGATTACTACCTTAAAGGTTCAAGACACAAGGCATGTTTAATTTAAGTAAATCAATAATTCTCTGAAAGTTTAGAACAATATCCATCTTGACTATATGATGTCTCTTGTGCTGTTTTTACCCAAACATATATGTTATGGGTGTGCGTGTGGGGGTGGGCGTGTGTGTGTAAAAAATTTGATATTTTATTTAAAGATATATCAGTAATCTGATTATGCTGCCATCTTTTTTGACTTATTTTTAGTCCAGTTAGGATTATATATGTGTGCTTTTCAATGGTTGCTTAATCGTCTACCTTAGAAATTCTGAAAAAAATTATTTTCAGAAATTCATATACACACCACATTATATGTGTTATTGCTGTTTGATTTAATTCAAAAGTATATAATCAATTAAAATTGTTACAAAAAATACTGGAACTACAGAAATTGGAAAAAGCTGTTTATGCGAGTGTGTGTGCAAGCAGCTCAAATGTCAAAGACGCCTCTGTTTACTGTTACACAAGAATTAAGTTGAAATGGGTCAGAAGCTCTGGAGCAGAGTATCATCCATCATCTTCAGGGGAGAGTAGGACAAGGGGAAACTAGTGACCCTAAGGTCATTTAAGCTAATGATAAAAAATTAACAAGATGCTGAAAGATTAATCACTCTATAACATCTTTAGAAATTGCAGGAAAGTATACCAAAAAAAAAAAAACATTACAACACAAAAATATAGATATTTAGTTAAATCAATTAAATACTTTAAAAACTTATTTAAAATGGATTGGAATTATAGCACACATTCTCTGATGTAAGCATATTTTTACTCATAACTCACTGAAATGCCTCTGATGTTACTGTACACACAACACTAATTTAATGCATCAATACTTTTGGTTTTCTCTGGTTTCTTTAAATTTCATACAGAGGACTAGGTGAGCTGTGAATACACACGTTAAATGTTGAAAACTACCATTATTTACTCACTAGGCTACCATTATTTACTCACTAGGTGTAAGTCTTAGCAGCAAAGGGGCAAGAAGCCATTGCTTCAGCTTTTACAAGAATTAAAATTCAATCACTAGCAATGTCTGATTGCTAGAAAAATATTTGTTACAATTGTAATTAATGTACAATGTTAAAGTTGCATCTTCAGAAACAAATATTGAAGTGCTGAAAAATAGATGATCAAAATAGTTATCAAGCCCCTAAAACATACATAAAAGGGTCATAATCTTTCTGCTTTTGAAACAATAACTCATGGCCGCTTTAAACAGCTACTTCCTATAATAATTACATTTCCTGCAATGCTCAGACAACTTGTTTCCTTGAACACAAACAGAAAAGATTTTAAGATTTGTTTTCAGCTATATTATTTAATTGCTATCAGTGCTAAAGCTTCCAACATTTGTATGATGTTGAAGAGGTTGCTGGGACTACTGACCATATTTCCCAGGGCGCTTAGCAGAATGGATGGAAGTGTGTTACATTGACCTCCCTAATTATTGATCCCAATCCACAGATGGTTACACGAGTGTCAGAAGTGAAGCTTGAAAATGACATCATTAAGAGAACTTGAGCAGCTTTTGGTAATTAGAGAGAGGAGGAGCAAGCACCTGGAGGTCAGCTCCTCAATGAACACTGGCTCCACTGTCTCCATAGCATAGCCACCACTGACTAGAAAGGGGAAGCAAGCTGCCTCTGTCAAGCCAGGCTGAAGAACAGAGCGTGGGAGGGAAACAAGCCAGCAACAGTTGACCTGATGGAGTCAGTGCCGTCTGCAGGCACAATTTGTCAACGCTAGTAGGTTCTAGCTTCCCAGCCCACCATGGTGATGCAATAGCCTGAAGAAAGGACCTCTGCCATGGAACTGCATTTCAGAGTTACATCATCCAGGTTGACTTGGCTGCTAAACTGTGTAACTGGTCCCTTGAGGGGACACCACTGCAGGTTGCCCTGGGCTTAGAGATGGGTGCCCTCCACATACTGTCTGACATAAAACCAGGGCAATGCCACAATTCACCATTGGTCCAGGAGGCTCTTTCAGAGGTCCTTTAGGAGGAGGAGCTATCCTGAACATGTAAGTTAATCACCTGCTGGCGTCTGAGGGGTAAAACCCTATTCTGGTACAGACATGACAAGGTTATTCTGATTTGGTGATAGAACAGAAAGAAAAAAAAGAACTTGCCCTGCAAACTTTCATTAGGTTCTGGCTGCCCAAGGGGTTCTGACCAGCCAGACTCCATGAACATATTTGTGTGTAGTCCTCAGTTAGCTGGGGACTGGTTTGTGGTCCTTTCGGCAGCAGAAAGAATGGAGTCCATGCTGAATGTCAGAAATGACAGCCCAGTTGCAAGTTTTGATTCAGCCCAAGCCAGTAGTGAGAGTGATGAGAAGGAGGACTACCCCTCTGCAAACGCCTCAGCGGCAACAAAGAGGAGTGGATTGCTTCTAATGTGGATAGCTGTTGAATGCATCAACATTCAACAGCTATGAATGTTGATGCATTCAACATTTGTGGCTGTCCAGCTCCAGGCCCATGTAAGAAAAACTTACTACCCCCTTTCAGCTGAATGGGGGTAGTGCTGAGGAGGGCCTACCACGACTAGAAGACACTCCAGTTACTGAAACTGCATTGTGGTTGGACTGGCAAGGCAGATTGCATGGATTATAAAACAACATCAGGCTCATTGGCATTCCCCTCAGTTCCCTGACGAACACTGGCTCCACTGTCTCCATGGTCCAAGCAGGCATACTTCCTAGCACTAAAAGACCAAGTCCCAACCAAGAAATGCACTACCACAGCCAAGGATGAGCGACTAGTGGGTACTCAACGTAGAGGACAATAGTCAGAATAGCTGACAAACACCCTTGACTATATTGCTGGGTACAGTTGGTTCAGTACCACTGACCTCTGCAGTGGCTAATGGGAAGGGTACTGACCCATGTCCTGTGAAGCTGCTGTTTTGTCTACCTGGATGACCTTCTTGTGGACTTTGTTCTGGGGACAAGGTTTGGGTGCTCAGTGTAGAATAACTGACTGTCCTAACGCTCACCAACCAGCAGGCTAGACCCTCTGTGTGTGGTTCTTCACTGTGACTGCCTAGTCCCATATAAGACAGCCTTCAGATTAAGACACAGGGCTCATTTCTCCAACGGAGGCATCTCCCTCCCTACGGGTTGACGTAGGTGAGACTCTTCACGCCAGTCATAGACAATGGCAGTTGTTAAGTCTTAAAGATTTTGTAGTTGATCTGTAAAAAGAAATTGTTGTGTTCTGGTTATGTTATGATAACAACAGAAGGTTACAATATATAATACATACATACAGTTTTCATTAGAAGAAATAAATTGTGATAACCTTCCATCCCTGCAAGGATGGCAGCCATCCTCTAGCCATAGATTAACACTAGATTATCACAAAATCTAACACTTCTACAGTTTTCAGAAGTAGGTTAAGTTAACACCTAGCAGTGTTTATTTATCACTGCCAGGTTTTCGGATAAAGGATTTTTTTGTAATAATAAACATGTTACATCATAAAATTTTCATAAAACATTTCAAAAGTACATGAAGGAAAAAGTAGATGAGACATAAAAGATACATTTTGAGGCAATTATCCAATATGTTTCAGTTTCTTCAGGTTAAGTCTTCCTTAAGTTTGCAGTGGATCTAGTAGAAGCAATTGGACTCATGTCACCAGTAAAAAGATACTGTTGTGGGAGGAGTATATTACTAGTGCCAAGTTTGCAGTATCCTAAGTTAAGTGTTGCGGCATGCACCAGAAACAGGTGGCACCTTTATGAGTGCTCCAAGTGCTGCATGACATAAACAGCACTGGGTTTACTGCCATGATAGGAAAGTAGGAAGGAAGAGAAGACTAAAGCAGGTGACAGATAAGCAAATAGCACAAACAAGAAGGTTTTCTCTGCTCCGGTTGTGCAGTGTATAGAAAACATAATGTTAAAAAAGTATTTGTGTCTATTGTTTGTTTCTAATTAATTTTATGGAATAACAACCACGCTGCTTCTTGGTTGGAAACAGTCGTTCTAAACGACTCCTACTCTTTCCTGCCCTGTAATTGAATTGCAGGCAAACCTTGACCTCAGGGGGCCTCGAAGCTAAAACAGCTTCTGATTATGAATTGAGTCAAATAAATGTCACACAAAACTTATTTTTTCCATTTCAAAAAGTTATTAAATCTGTCAGTTATATACATGTCTTTACCAGACAGCATAAATCAGAGGACTCAAGTATATAACTTTAGGTTAGTGCAGAAGCAGAGAGAAAACAGTCATCCAAGCTGTTTACTCAGCTTTGTGATCTTGGGTTCTTGTCTCATTTACAAGATGTTAATAACTACACTTGTCTAACTGTAATGCCAGAAATAGAATGTGTTACATCTACTGCAGCATCCAGTAGGGACAAAACAAGTCACAGTCAAAACAAGTGGGGATTTTCAAATTAACAACCACATAATGGGTATCTTCCATGTGCACAGTTGCAGTGTTATCATTGACGATGCAACTGTTTGCTAAAAGAACTTCATCATGTAAATGGAACCGCTAGAAGGAGAAACAACAAAGGAACAAAAATTGAGAGGGTATGATCCATTAATCAGTCGGGGGCTTGTAAAGATTCTCCGTTTTCACATTGACCGCGAAACCAATTTGACAGACATTGTGTGTTAACTTGCTGCTGACTATGCATCACAGTGCACCACTTTCAAAGTGAAATACATTTTAACCACAGACAGCACACAGCTTGCTAAACATCACACTGTGCTTGATGCTGGGCAAGACTGCAATCGAAAGGTATGTAATACAAACATCACTGGTGCTGCTTTAGTTGTGAGAATAGCTTTAGAATGACTTTGTAAGCATGTGTTTATTTAACATTAAGTAGAGTTACAACATACTTCACACAGAGATAATCAAAGGTTCTTTGAGTGTGATAGCTGCTTTCGTCAAAGTTGTCTTTGATCAGTGTCTTCTGGTGACGTAGTAAAGCAATATTTTAAAAGTGTGATTCATCTCAATTTGAGTTTTCCATGCTCTTGAGTCTGTGACAGAAACATGATGGGCACCACTTTAAGATCAGAGAACTGTGAAGAGCAAGCATTACATTATTGTGGATATAAAGTAAGAAGTTTGGCAGCTTTTTATTGCTCAATGTATGAATATGTAAGTGCTTGAAATATGAGTTCAGGGGTCAGATGGAGGCCAACTACAGCCAGACATGAAATAAATTTGCCTTTCTGCCATTTAATTATAAAAACACCCCCAAAAAACACAGGAACCTATTTTACACCAACACATTTACACAATGATACATGTAGCATACATGTAATGAGAACTGATCTGTAAAAAAAATAAATAAATAAAACTGTATTAAGTCAGGTACATTTTTTTTTACATTCTAAGGAATAGAAAATGCGTCCAGATTTATCCATCTGCTGCTGTGGTCTGAGTCCCAAGCTGTGTGTGTTAGCATTGTAAAGCTAGCAGAGCAGTAAATCAAGCTCATGTTGGGACCTCATCAGCCCCTCACCTCTTACAAGGACTAGAGGCATCAATTTCCCTGATCGCATGGTGCATTTCCCGAAGCTTTAAAACATTACGAGAAGCTGATAAAAATGTTTTTCTGATTATGAGACTGTTAAAATTATCTAGACAAAAAATATGGGGCAGCCACCCAACAGAGGAAAGCTAGTGACCTTCAACACTGGCTGGAGGAAAACTGGTGTCATGTCAGACTGATTTTAACTATGAAAGGTCTCAATATTCTCTAAATTTCAAATGTTACTCAACCAAAAGATGCAAAATACACAAATAAGGGATATTGCAATGGATATATGCTTAATTTGTAGTAATAGAGCTCTGACATACAAATATTAATATTAATCTATTTGTGACTCAAATTAATTAATAGCAAGAGCAGAAGAGATACTGATGGAGGAAGCCGACTTAAATCAAGGAATGGGATGTACTACACTTATACATATAGTTTTGTAACTGGATGGTGGATTGGAGGTGAGAATTCTGAGAAAGGACATTAGCTAAGATTTGGTGAGTTATAAATCATAACTAATTTATGTTTATACTGAAATTGCTAATTCTTCAAATTTCTATGTGAATATTTACAATGCTTATATATTTCAGATCAGTTGCTACTTCCTGGTGATCAATGATCACGATTATTTGAACAGCATATTTCAGCAACAAGGCAGTTCAAAGAGCTTTAAGTAAAAAAACAAAGTCATAAAAAACATCACACAGTCAACAACTGAGAAAACCAGTAAACATTACATTACACAACAAATCATATATCCTTAAACATAACCAGAGTAACTTAACCGAGTCAATTTATTCAATACACAATGCAATAATAAAGCAAGTCAAAATTTGCAGAAACTAAAACCTTCTGAGATATTGACATGCAGTTTGTATGTAGCAATGCACTATCAGCTACAAATGCACTCTTCCTATTTCTAAGCCTAAACAGACAAATCTACCATCCCCTGGAAGATGACACTTGGAAGTAGAATTCTTTGCGTACAGTGTTTCAGATTTATAGTTGTTGTTGTGTGCTGAAGTCAAATTTTACTGCTAACGCCATAAAGATTTGGGGAATGCTGTAAGACTGGCATGTGGCTAAAGAAACACATTTAAAAGGGGAATGCTAGTCTGTGTTTGTTTAAAAATATTTGGTAACATTGGTATCATTTGTGGGTGCCTTTACCATTTTCTATATGAAAAATAAAACAGAACACTTTGATATGCAAGATATGAACATGCTGATGCTACTGGGAATGTACATTTTAAATACTGAGTAAATAAGAACAGATACTGTAGGAAGAGTACAAATAGAATTGGATATCACTTGGTCACTGGATGTTGGATGCTACGGATCAAATTGCAATGTTTGTCTGAAGTTGCTTTTAATAGTCTCCCATTGTATGTGCATTTGTGAAGGCGAATGTTTGTTTGTCTGAGTAAATTATGATTGTGGATGCTTTAGGTCAAATTTCAGTTGGAAATAGAAACAACATGGCCTTCCTGGCTCCAGTAAAGGCTGAACATATGATGGGATGGAATAATGTGCCTCTTTATTTAAGTGTTTCTGGACAGTGATTGGCATCGTCTCCCTTCTCTTTAAGTAATACATCTACTCACAATGACTAAATGTAATATTAGAGGCTTTAATAGACAAACATGTTTCCAGCTGCAATCGTTAACTTTAAGTACGCTTTCTTCAAGTGATATATTTTGAGTACTATTGTTGTCTGACCACTTCTAATTATAAGACAATATGGATTATGGCTTTCAGTTCTGAAGTGTCTGCAGCAAAAATTGTCAGAGATGATAGTTTGCCTAAGTATTAACCTTCATCCAATTGACATTATTGTCATTATTTCCACCCCAGTTTTTCAAATCAATATCAACCATTTCAAGACAGCTTATTTTGTTAATTAAAGTTGTCGGGAAAGTAATTGCTATGTTCAAGTCATCAAGAATCAATTACTGGAGGTGAATGTCTAAATCAGTCTGTGAAATTATAAATGCATGAGACAGCACACAGAAAACTGCACAGATGTTTCTGTTTGTGCACTTAGAGACTTATCCAAAAAAAAACGTCTGTAGTTCAGCATTGCACCTCTAATAAGAGAATAACAAGTTAAGGATGCCACTCCTTAAACATTCATGGTTTCTAAGCTGCAGGGCATTTTTTCACATCCAAACTAGAGCCAAACTTGCATATCCAGACTAAAGTACAAAAAAACCTTTACGAAGTATTTAACCCACCCTGCTTCACCGCCCACTTGACCTCTAATGTCTCTGGAGTCATCACTGACATGAAAAAAGCCTAAATGGCTTTTGGCAGTCACTGGGTCTGAGCTGAAGTAAAGCATCAAGCACTGCTTTGCAAGCTGCAGGAAGGATCTGTTACAGTTAAAAAAAATAGGGGAAGGCACAGTGTGACCAGAGTGCTGACTGAAAGAGAAGGGAACAGGTAGGTGGTCCACAAAATGAAGGCTTGATCAGAAATTTTACAGAGCAGGGGGGTAAAAAAGATATATATTTTTGCATGTTTCCACATGCTAATATCCAGATTAATGCTTCATGTTGAATGATGATGGGATAGAAAAGATAAGTGCACTAGTCTAGGCAGTTGCAGTGGAACCTGGCATTACAGTGCAAAGTATTTCAAAACGTTATTCATTAGGCTGTAGATTAAATGTTGCATATTTGCTTCTGATGCTTGAAATTTCCTTATGCTGGTTACTGAGCTTAAATTTCAAATTTTTAAAGAGGTTGTATCAGTGAAATATGGTCAGAGATGTGAAGCTGTTGGATGACAACTAAGTTTAGATGAAGATATCAATTCAATAGTAACCTGAGCTTTAGGCACAGGGGAGCAAGAAGTGGACTGTAGTTTGGCAAGTGATCAATTTCTTTTGACGTTGAAGAATCTTCAGGGCTGTGGTTCATGTCGTCTTCTCCATGCGTCTTTAGGTGGTACACCTTAAAATGTATGCATATCAAGATCATTGTTAGAAACATACATGTCTTCAATGCAATTAAATAAAGCAAATAAAAAATTCTGAAAGGGAGAAAGCATTTTTTTTTTCAATTTGACATCATGCTATTTTTGAACACATGAGTAAATCCAAAGGGAGGTTCATGTAGCACCATTAGAGCTCATTTGTCACCAAAGGTCTTGCCATTAAGCTGAGTTTTGTGAGTTACATTGCTCAAGCCACTTTCTGTCTTGTTCACTCTTCTGCGATCACTGACATGTTGGGGAAAAAAAGCTGGGAGCGACATTTGAGAAGCTACTGGATGCCATTTTCAGTGTATGTGGTCAGTGGTGCAGTCAGCTGAAGTGGGTGGAAGCTGGATGTCACGTACTGCTATTATATTAAGTATGTTCTGACTTTGTGTTGTGCGATTACTTCAGAGACTTTTCAGAAAACTTTTCTTTTAAGATGTTGTTTGTTCTTTTTACAGGAATTGGTAAAGGATAGCCGAAGGCAAGTTATAAGGGTAGTAAAATACTGTATTAAGAACATTACCCAATGATATTTATGTACATATTAATGTTTTTAGATTTGTGTTTACTTTAAAACACATGCTACTAAAGTGCACTAGTAAAGTTTTGAACATGCCCACAGTAAATCAAATGCCAGTCCAATATTGCTTGGTGTCGGTAATTGACTTTGAATGTGCCTCTGTAGTTTGATGGAAAGTGTTAAATATTTCTGTATATTGATGTATTTGTTTGCCTTCTGCCATTCGTTATCAATTTTCATTGCATAAATAAATAAATTGAAATGAACTGAAATTTGAATCAGTTTTGACTGTAAAGCCTACACACCAATTCAATTCTAGTAATAAAACAGTTCCTCAAGTTCAGTTTATCATGCTAATTGGTTATAGGTTTCCAAGGGAACCCACCTAACTGAACTGAGTTACTTACTTTAAAGCATTCAGTTATTAACTTTGCAGAAATTACTCATAATGTGCATGAATGTTGTGAACATGGAAAAGAAGACTTACTTTTAAAAGGAAGAAAACTACTGCAGAACCTGGTTCAGTGTGAACAGTTCTAAGTCACAATCGACTAGAGATTTAAGAAGACAGAGGGAAACTCAAGAAAAAGGAAACACTTCCTTTGTTTAAGAGAGGAAAAATTCTAAAAAGCTCTGAGTTAGTGGTAAAATCTATGGGATGCACAACAAACAGAATTAGTTGAAGCAACATCTTTAATGCCTTTGCTTAGGAGAGGATTGAACACAGAAAGAAAGGGGTCACATTTGTCATAGACAGACAGAAAGACATATATATCACTTCATGCTCTTATGGTGATGAATTATTCCTGTATATTATACCTGAGCTATTATATCAACTAAGGAGTGGTTCGATGTAACATCCTGCTCTGAGATTTTCAGCATTTAAAGTAAACTGCAGCAGACACCCTGGCTGAAATATATAGTTTCTTTTTTCTTTTCAGAGGTTGAACATTTCCAAAAGCCTGTCTCTTACCTTAATCCGAACAACTTTTCAGGTTACCATCAATGACAACCTGCCTCTCTGTATACTGGATATACATAATGGGATTATTAGGCATGCATTTTTATTTTCCACTGTCAAAGCCAAAGAAGTTTCTGCTGAAATGTAGCCTGCAGCACAAATCACAGAGTGTTGTTCAGGGTGGATTCAGAACTATTTTGTCGTCAGTACCCCTCCTCCAGAAGTCAGAATTCATTAAAACGGAGTGCAAAAGCCAAACATCGCACCCTACGTGTAATGAGCTAAAACAAAAAAACTAGAGAACATGAGGGTGGGATATCTTTCATTACACAGAACCTCATGCCAGCAAATCTTCACCAACAGACTGCTTTGGTCTTACATATGTGGTTTATAATACAATGTTGCTGCAAGAACTCCTCACTTTAGAGTACAAATTCAAAAGCATGGATATTAAAAACATATGCTGCATATCTGCTAAAACAAATTAAATAAAATTACAAAAAGGCTGACTTTCTTTATAGAAAGACTGCTAGAAGAATAAAATGTTCTGATAAATTATAAATACTGAAAATTCTAAAAAATAAAGTTATTCATCACTTCTGGAAATCCAACTACCTTAAATCCGAGTCCAACCAGAGAGAGTCGATAGGTCAACTTGCACGGCAGTGAATTACGTAGCATCGAAGCGTCACATGAGTCGATTAGCAATTATTGCAGAGTCACAGATAAACCAATGTTTCTAAGTGAGCTACTTTTGACATCTTTAACAGAAGACAAAGGTAGAAGCTTTAACAAACAAAACAGGAAAAAAAAGAATGTATTTCTAATTTTCTTTTTTTGTATGTTTATATATAAAAAGTCTTTATTGAGAGCAACGGAACTGTAGCTAAATTCCTTGTTTGTGTGAACAGAATTCGCAAGTAAATATGATTCCGCAAGTAAAATATAGCAAGTAGAATTGAGTGGCAAAAACAATGATACAGGTAAGGCCATAATTCTTACTCCTGCCAAATTTAGCTTTAAAGTGATTTTTTTTAAGATAACCAAAATGTTTTTCTAAATAGCAGCAATATGAATGTTTTGACATCTGAAATAGAATCTGCAGAGTAGATAAGAGAAATGTTAAGAGTGATGGGAAGGAAGCGTTCCAATATCAAAGAATTGGACCTAATAAAAAAAATTGTCAAATGCAAGCAAGTGGAAACGTGTGAAAAGATATTCAGCTGTACAAGAGGGATTTGATTGCTGTAATATCAGAAATGATGTTTTCACTACCTGCAAGTAAAAATTGCAAGTTTTTGAGCAGATGTTTTGCAATTAAAATCAAATAAATTTCATTTCACATTGTCTTCTTTTCCTTTCAAAGATGTTTGTCTCATTTCCTATCAGAAACAGACTTTTCAGTTGAAAGTTATTTTCGATTAAAACATATACTTAAATCTGTCATGGATGAAAATTATTTGGGGCTAAGTAGGTAATGTTAAGATTAGATTCAACATATAGTCTTGTGTGTGTAATCTGCTGATGTGAAAGAAGTTTACATAGCAACAGAGAGGAACTAAAACAGAGTTCCTAAAAATTTAAATTCAACACCAGCACTCATATCTACCATTTGTTCATCTATGCATCAAAAGGACTGTCACTGAAAAACGTCACAGCACAGCATAGGCAGTTTGTCAGGCCTTTATACAACAATCCATGACCAAAGAGATGGTTAGAAGAGATACAGCAAGACCCTGTATCTCTTGCTTATATGTATTTTTGGATGTTATACATTATGAGTTTCCCTGCATTTTTATTTAACAACATGGTAATTATACAGCAAAAGAACATGAAAAGATGAAAAAATATACTTCAATCTGGACAGATGAGACTAAAATGGATAGAGTGCAAATTCCAAACCAATTAATATGGTGTTGTTCCAAACATAAAAAGAATAGGTGTTTAGAGAGGCATTCCTATTGTAATCCTTACTGCCCAGATAGCTACCTATCATTAGTATTAAAAAAAGTTTACAAATTAACACTTGTATACATCATATAAAGCTAATCCAAGCCTCAATTCCCAGGATAAAAAGAACCACACTGATAGCTTTTGTCAAAATTCATGTGATGGAAAGTATGACCCTTTTAGTCAGCTACAGATGACTTTGTTGCTTCAGTACACAGAGCTTTGCCAAGTTGTACACATTTCCCAGGGCGTTGTACCAGCAAATGTTGTCTTTTATACCTGAAAGTAGCTTCTCTTGTAGAGTTTTCATTCTAAAGATATGGAAATTCATTTCAAATGCCCAAACACTGCCACTTCATGTAGTTTTAAATATTCAATTCTTTTTCATGCATCTTTAAGGCGTCACTAAAATCTGTGCTTAATTTACAGCTGTCTGTGAAGACCTCATGAGACAGGAACTCAGATCATGTTATGACCAACAGTTACTGTAAATAACACCAGCTGCTGCCTCTTACTGCCAGCTTTAGGTAACTGCAATCAGTGGGCAGGAGTGGTATAACCAAAAAGCCTTTTGAATTTGAAGTAAAAAAAATGTTCCAAAAATGGCAGATATTTCTGTAAGAATCTTTGAGTGGTCTGTCCTTATATTTTCAAAGAGAATTCATTAATAATAAGCTATAAGCCATCTCTAAGTTAAGACTGTCTCCTCAAAGTCTGGGGAAAATATGAGATATGTATGTATGAGGTGCTAAGGGTTTTTGTTTTATCTCTCTGTCTTTTGTTCAGAGTCCCCTGAATCTGCTGATCTGAAGAGGAAATAAAGATGTTGAAGAAGACAAAGGTGGCCGATGAAACTGCCACTGGGCAGGCAGGTAAGTGCAAAAGTCAGTAAGGTTGGTATTACAGCTGCCTCTCCCTACATTTTCTTTTAATCCAGAGATCAACATGATTCAACTTAACTACACTTTATAAGTAAACTTCATAGTCATTTAAGATTGCAACCAAGTATCAAATATGTACAAGACGTAGACATACCCAACAAAACAGCAACGACAAAGAAGACAGTACCAACATTGTCTAATCTCGAAAGATCTTTGAAGATGTGGAATCCAACATTTTTGGTTAAAGCCGTGAACAGCTAATAATTGCAGAGGAAATAAAATCAAGTGGAGGAACTCCAACTGTCAGTGACAACTTATGTGCTCTTTAGCATTTAATGCCAAGATATCTCACCAAAGAAGATACGGACAGAAACGGTGATGAGATCACCCAATTCCTGCATCACAAAGACAAGAAACAATTATCAAGTTACACCGGTGAGAACTGCATTCTGGTTATGGTGCTTTTCTCCAGAACAGAATCACAAAAATTTAGTGAAAGAAGATTGAATTAAACCAAGCTGTAACCACCAAAGAAAAGCATCACAGGAAACCTCTCTGTTCCTGATGAAATGTGGTAAAGAAATTACTGAACGTCCAACACATGACCTGATGGCAACAAGGGAGGCAATGCAGCACATTAGGGATGCTTTCAAATAGTCACAGAATTGAAACATTATCTTTCTAAAATGGATTTTCTTACAACCTGCTTTTCTCCAAGTATTACCTGAATTAATCTCAAGCACCAAGCAGAAATCATCCTGAGAAGTCTGCAATATGGAAATATGTAAGAAAGCTCTGTGTTGAGTCTTAACAGTTGCACGGCACAACTCTTACACGCCATATGATAACATGCTGCATCATCTTTTGTCTATCACTAATAGTTTTTGTTGTGTTGTCAGTCTCTGCATATTTGATCTGCAGATGTTCTGTGTTGTATTTGTCCACCCAACCTTGGGTTACAAACTCTATGTATTATGTGGTCCCTTGTGTTTCTTCTGTGTTCTTAATCCTGTCAAAGTTCCAACCTGGTTGGTTCTTCTGTCAGGATTTATATTTACCTGTCCTGTGCCTTTTCCTTCTGTCATGTTGCGTGTTAAATCGACGGTTCTGAGGGAGTACACCAGGACGACAAAGGTATGCAAGAAAAAAAGATAATCAAAATACAAATGAATAATTTTCTGCACGCATGATGCCATGCTGGGTTTCGTTGCATGAAAAATTACATCTTCATTATCCTTATCATCTCTGTCCTCAACCTTGAAAGGTGCTTTCCAAAAATGGATGACAAACCTTTCTGTGGCACAATGGATGCATTTCATTGTGACAACCTTCGTACCATGTGAAAACTTGTGACAAGCTGTGACAAGTAGGCGCTCTGAATGATTGTGATGTCTCTACTTTAGCTTGAGAGTCGATGGGAAAATGCCACTTTTTACTGACAACCTTGAATCCAGATCTGTCCTATACAAAAGTGACTTTCAAGCTCAACACAGGAAACTATATTACAGGAAACATCACATAATATGACAATCCAGAGAAAGTGACTGATGCAATAAGCTAATGTTATTGTCATTAAGCTCAAAATAAGTCAAATTCTGGATTGTTTACCCACAAGGAAGGTTAATTATAAATGATTGTTGTTTCTCAGAGAAAATATAAAAAAGAGCAAACTTAAAAAAATAAATAAATACTCCTGAGACATTTGACCTTTTTATGTTTTCTGACATAGCTGTCATGGAGTTGCTCGGATGCAAAAACTACAAAATGTGTAGTAATTTTTTTACCCCTACATTGAAGGCTTATGATAAGCAGCTTAAAGGACACCCCTGACATGTATAAGCCTTGTAAAATAACTGATACTTCTTGAATGTTGTCACAGTTTCCAACCTTTTTATATTTTATATGGATGAGCACATGGTTTTTACAAATAATTTCTAATAAAAATCTGAAAAGTGGAAAATACCATTTGAAAATCAATTTTACTCTTATACACAATGCACTCTTATATATTTAGCCACAGCATTATCACAGCTTTCAGGACTTTGTTAGAGATTTGATAAAAAAAAAAAAAAAAAAAAAAAAAAAAACTAAAAACATTTTGAGTTTAAATCGGGCCTAAAAATACAACCCAACCCAGCTGGACCCCATAAGCATTGTGTCAGAGTCTGATCCAACCCAACTAATTAATTTTAACTAGAAGACAGTGCCCAAAGTACTTCAACATATCATTTTAAAATGTTACCAGTTTAAATTTTTTCCAGATCTCTGATTTTGCTCTATTTCCTTAGAGCAACTTTTCCCATTTTTAGCTTTTATTATCTTCCTGCTCCATCTGTCACTTTTTGGAACTGCAGGGTGAGTCAAGTGCAAATGTTCCATAAACCTGCAATTTGAAAGCCAAGTACACCATTATTAACATATGGAACAATCAAATATTTGATGTACAAAAAGATGTTTAAATTATATTCTGAATTTAATAGGGACCTAATAGAGAGAAGCTAATAGGATAAATGTGATCTCTCCTTTTACATAGTTTTCATCTTATTGGTTTTAAAACCAGATGTGCCTTGGAAGCTTGTTTTCTTTGTAAACAGATTACAGATAAATTTAGAAATATTGGCATCAAAATAGGACTATCCCCAATTTATATATGATGCATGTTTGTCTCTGGAGACAATAAAACAACAACAACAAAAATAAATCAATAAAAAATCACATTTTTCTCCAGACAAAGCTTCGGCACAAAAATGCATTTCGTTTTGCATCTTGACATCCACTGTTTGGATGAAGAAATGGAAAGACAATAGAAGGTGAGGTAAAGCAAAAACCCAACTCAGGGAACTCAGGGTTAAAGATCTAAACATTTTTAATAAGTTCTGTTTCCTGAAGCAGGACCTTGGTGGCAGACAAATTTCACAAAGACTAACTCTTATTAAAGATTTGGCTTTGTTTTTTTTCTCTTTAGGTAAATTTGGGAAAGCGACCCCTTTTCTCATACCACTGAGAAAGGGAGAGTTGGACAATTTTAAATACACATTAATAGCATATTACATTTGCAGTTTCAAGAGCATGTAATTCATTATACATTTCAGGGGAAAAAGAAAAACAGTTGAAAAATTCTTTAAATATATTCTAGTTCATGCATGAGCTGTGAATGATGTGAAACAGAGGTAGTTTTATTTAAAAACTACCTCTATGTTAACCCAAGTATGAATATAGATTATGCCCCTGTTGGAAAAAAAGAAAGATATAACAATTTATCTTGCTCTTTCATAGTAAGCATTTTCCATTAACTCTGCTCAGCCCTACATGTGTTGGTGAGAGGTCAGGGTAAAGCGAATGCAAAAAGAAGCAAAGTAGGTGGGAATGGAAATTGAACAAGTTATATTTTATCCCAGTGAGAATAGTTTTTGGATTGGTAAAAACCAGGAGAGCAAGATAAAAAATAAAATAAATATTGGCTGGGTCAAACAATGGCAACTTACCAAATATCCATTCCCTTCACAACTGAGTTGGCTAAAATAAATCAGTTAGGTTAGTAAAATGGAACAAAATGTAGTGAAAATCTTTTGTGGGTTTGTATAACAGCATGTTTGGGTCACAGTTTGTTCCGTTTCAGTGGCATTTTCCCAATAGGATCACACTCTTTTTGGGTAAACATACATGCCTGATATCTAGGGCCCTCTCACACCAGATTAAAACTGCACAATGGCATAAAAACCTTGTGGGGTCTAGGAGAGTTCATTTGTTAAATATTAAAAGCACAGCAAGCTTCTCATTATTCACATGAGAGTTCCCTGACTGTTTTGAACTTTGACACAACTTATGTAAAGAAATAAGTTGTTGTGGTTTCTAATTCTAATGCCAGCATAGAAGTCCTTGAAGAGGCATGGGGGAGTGTAATGGCACCAGTAGCAGTGGAGCAGTGGAGCAGGCTTATTACTCTGAGAAGTTGAAGCTGGACTGGCCATGCTGACCTCATGCTAAGGCTTCTATAATTCTCTCCTTAGTATGGCTGTTATGTGCAGTGCATTAAGCCACTGCTCTGGCTTCAGTCAAAAGGACATAAGCAGGCAGCTAGTAGTGAACAATTCATGTTTTCTTTGTCAATTCTATAGCAGTGTGCTCAAACCCCCTTGGACAAATAAATTAGTAAGTGTTTGGTTCATTGCTGGAGAAGGACACCCAGTTAGGGAGAGGATCACACACCTCTAAATTCTCCCCAGGCTGTGATTATTGAATGACTGAATAAAGATTTGAGTTTTTCAGGCTGCACTTTAAATGCATCATTTTGCAGTTTTACAGTCTAATTTTACAACACTCACAGTGGGTCTCAAATCACAACCTAAGGCTTTAGCGGCTTGGCTTGACTGATTCACAAGTATCCTAATGGAGTCTTGTAGCAGATTGCAAAATGTGCTCCAGATGGCACGTTTATTAGTGCACAGCAGTCTGTATAGACTGCTTTTAACATGCTGAAAACACTACATGTGTTTACAGTAAGGTTGAAAGTGGCAGTGGAGATCCAGAAACCTCCGATGTTTGCAGGAAAATTGGACAGTTTGTGACAAGAACTATTTTTCCTAGAGATGTGATTCTCATGAACTGTGGTAGGATGACCAGAAAAGCAGAAGACAAAAATAAATAAATCAGATCAGGACAGATAATATAGTCGCATTCTGTCTAACTTCAAACTAAAAGAAGGTTTTAAAAATTTTCTGTAATCCATAGATGTTTGGACTCTTGTGGAGCTCTTCAGACCACACAGCAGTCATAGCCTGGTGTGAGTGGGCTTTAAAACGACAATCATACATCCTGTCAATTTTTGTTTTGTTTTCATTATGAAATCAGTTTCAGTGCTATCCAACTGTCTTTTTTATGTTATGATATGTACCTGATGGAGCAGAGAAAATAACTATTTTAATGATTAAAATACACATTTAAATGAATTTCTGCTTAATTTTTGCACTTATACTTGGTTTTGCAACATTCTGTTTGTAAGCTTATTAATTGGTACTTAATTGGTTCATTTAGGCATCAAGAAGAAATCAAAAGTGCCTGGTGTTATGATTACACAGTTTATGGAGGAACTTCCTGAAGGAAAAACAACTCCAGATTTCACACGAAAACCCATAGCCCTTACTATCCAAGAGGGTAAGATTTTTCTGTCTGCAAATATGAACTGTGTTTTCAGATTACCTGGAAAGAAGCAGTATGGTTGGGGACAGATAATCTGAGCTCAAAGGCTTGAAAGTCCAGGTTTAAGAACCAATACACTTCTTTAAAAAAAAAAACTCAAAACACTTGCACATGTCTGTTCTCTGCAAGAACTAGGAATTTTAGACAGTTTTTTTGGTCAAACTGCAACCTTGCCACAATTAACAGCTGAAAAATCAATGCAGTAGGACAATATAAACAACCACAAGGTAATGTATTGCAAATATATAGCCCCACTTCTAAAACAGAAAACGATATTCATGATAATAAATGGTTGCATGTAAAGAGTTAAGGAAGAACTATAATGAGAGAAAAATATGAGATGGATTTATCAACTCTGATAAGATATTTGCAATACGTAATAAGAATTTCCTCACTGATTTTCATGAACCAATATTTGAAATGTCACAATCAATACTTCAAAAGCCAATTAGAATTTTAACAAAGCTGTGATTTCTTATTTTCCCTTTGACAATATTTTGATGTCTTCTCCAATTACATTTTAAGAGATCATTATGGTTACCCTCACTTAGGTCTCTAAGAGAGCTTCACCAACATCCTAAACATTACAGAAAGTATTCCATGTACTATTAAACAAGAACCTTGTGCTGAAATATGATCATGTTCCAGGAACAAAGTGTTTCACAATTATATTAAATATTTACTTAACTATATTATTTTACTTATTATTTATAATAAGTTAAGTTATTTACTTAACTGCTCTAAAATATGTGCATAAATGTACATATTTTTGTTAGAGACTGGATCTGATGTCAGCCAGTCTAAACAAACCATTATCTAACTAATTTTTGTAAATAAATAAATACATTAAAAATACATTTTAAAAAAATCCTAAATTGTTCCGTTAAAACATTATCTATATTTACTCATCTAAAAATAATATGTTTTAATTTCGGTTCATGGCCAATTTATTTTGAAGGTTTTTTTTGTTCGTTTCTTTTAAATTTGACTAAGAGTGCTATGTTGCAGGCAAATTTGCATACTTTAAAGCCATTGTGGTGGGAGATCCAACACCTACTGTAACATGGAGCAGAGCAAATGGAGAAATCATTTTTCACCCTGATGTGTGTCAACAAAAATATGATCCGGCAACAAATGAACATACCCTCGAGGTAAGTTTTAATAAAGCAAAAAATACAAATTGCTGTCATCGACAATAAATATAAAACTTTAATAGTTAACAATGAAACATTGACAGTATGACTAAAAAAAAAAACTGATGTGTCCTCTATTTACCCTTGTACTAGTTCCCTAAGGTAGCTCCAGAAGATACTGACACCTACAAGTGTTATGCAGCCAATGAATATGGGAGAGCTGTTTGCACCGTTATTCTGAATGTTATTGAGGGTATGATTAACTGTGTAAAACTGAAGTTGTTTTATTCTGCTAAAGGTATCTTTAGATCAAACGGACACATTGTGAAGCAGAAATTAAAGTTTTGTATTGTTTGTTCACAGTGGGATTCTCTAAGACCAAGGAACTTCAAAAGATTCAAGGAGAAGGTAAACCTTACACAACTAATCTTTACGCATATAAAATCATAACTGTCCTTTCTTTTGATTTTGTTAGTATGCTGATATACTAAAAAATGCATTCCAGACTTTGAAAAAGCCTTAGGCTAAAATAAGATTTCATTGCAGCAGTACATTACTGCAATGAAATTGAAATGAAATTATTTTGACAAAATAATAATTATATCACTGTAATTACTTGGGTAATTTTATTCAGTGACAATTCTGCTTTTAAAAATATTAAATACGTTTTTCTTTTTATAATTAGTTCCACATTTACTGGCATCTCTTACAAATGTAAAATAAATGTGAAAACTTTTTTTCTACTTTTTACTTTAATTGAGCAATCTATAATTATGTTTAACTAGTTCAGGAAAACAGTTACATTTCCACAAAGACAGAAAGACATCTCATACATTTTTTTTTTTGTTTTGTTTTGAGTCAGTGAATTGTGAAAAGAAATTGTCTGTTTACATAAACTATCCCACACTTTCCCTAGATGCAACGGAGTTCAGAAAAAAACTCAAAACACGGTCAGTAAAATGTAATATCTTTTATGGTTGCCTAGTACCTTTTCAACTATAAGAACTAATATTTTAGTCGATCTTCACACAATAAATGTGTCACTTTGCAGTAATCCCGATGGAACACGTGAGGAAAAGACAATGGATGCCAACGAAAAGGTCTGGGAAATCCTGCTCAGTGCAGAAAAGAAAGATTACGAGCAAATCTGTGTAGAGTATGGCATCACAGATTTCCGTGGCATGTTGAAGAAACTTACTGAAATGAAAAAAGAGCGTGAAGAGGAGATTGCACAGGTACAGTTCCTGCTGTTTGTTGTTTTGGATGAGTTATGATATTGCCCAAAAGCAAAGAAGTACTCTTGCATGATTTATTTTTTCTAATTATTTTCATGATTTACGTTCACCTGCTTATTTTTGCTATAGTTCATCTCACATATCAGGACGCTCAAACCTGTGGAGGTCAAAGATGATGACTGTGCAACAATTGAGTTGGATATGGACCTCTTAGATTCTGGCAGCAAAATATTTCTGTACAAGGTGAAGCACATGGACAATCCTTGTTTATTTTGAAGAATTTTGATAAGCATAAACTATCATATAATTGAAAATTTCTGCAGGATGGTGTCATGGTGCCATTCTCAAAGGAAGACGGAGAAGGAATGAAGCATAATTTAAAACAAGTTGGCAAAAAATATGTGTTCACAATCAAAAATCTAAGTAAGAATGATGCGGGGCTCTACTCTGTGGATGTTGAGGGAGTCAATGTATTTTCCACAGATTTTAAAGGTAAGAGCAGATTAGGTTTAAGGTAACTTGAAATATTTGTGTTTGTTCCTTTTTTTTTACAATTCACAACATAATTCAAACTTTAAGATGTACTCGCAAAACAAGGTGAGATTTGTGCCACTTTTTTCTATGATTATATAGTGATAGTTTAGAAGAAATGTCATCCGACTCCAAAAACAGAACTGGCTCAAGAATATCTGCTTTGTGAAAGAAAAAAACATAAAAGGTTATTGAGAGCAGTAAATTTTCTAGTGACTACATATAGGACAGGACAACCCATTCTCACTCCCAACTCGTCATATATTGACGCGCAGGGTACCCTTTCGCGTCAATATGTGACGCGAGGGGTTTTACACTATGCCTTACCGTAATTTTTGCCCTAAACCTAACCAAATCGTTGGGTTTTGAAGGTTCGGCAGCAGTTACGAGAACCCTTCGCGTCAAAAATCCACGTAAAACATGTGACATTCCCAAATCGTCAACATGTGACGCTGAAGGACCCTGCCCAAGTCATCAACTTTTGACGCGAAGGGGGTACCCTTCGCGTCAATATGTGACGCATGGTCAGAAATTGTCCCAACTCGTCAATATATGACGAGTCGGGAGTGAGAATGTGTTGGACAGGAACACTGCTAAATATATAAACTCTTAGCCAGTGGGAAAATATCCAAGATGAAAGCCAAAGTAAAATTTGGTGGCAGCAATTTCTCCTTTATTGCTTTTCCAAGCAACTGGGCTAAACATACAAAGATATGGCCATTAACAGACACAGAAACATAGTCACTGATTATTTAACACAGAAACAGACATTTAACTTATATGAAATAAAAATCAAACATCTGCTGGGAAATTCTTTGCTTTTAAAATGTAAAATATCTCACTCAATGTCAAACTGATGTTTGTTTGAATCAAACATACACAAAGAAAGTGTCCATTAATGAGACTTAGCTAAGTTGGCATTGAATTAAATGCATAGAAGTAATGAAAGGCCTTCATCTCCCTCTTCAAACTCTGCAGTGCCTGAAGTTGACTTTGCCGTCAAAATTCAAGAGGTCAAGGCGGAAGAGCGAGAGGATGCTCTTTTTCAGTGTGTACTCACTGCACCAATGAATGAGATCAATTGGTATGGCAAGAGCGCTCTGCTGACAAATAATGAGAAGCATGAGATCATTGTATCTGAAGATAAACTCATCCATAAGTTGATTGTGCGAGACTGCCTGCCTCTGGATGGTGGCATTTATGCTGCTGTGGCAGGAATCAAGTCTTGCAATGCCTGGCTTGTGATTGAGGGTGAGAAAACTTTTATTGCCCACTTTCGATGTTTGGAAATAAGCTCCTGACCGATTGAAGATATCACAAATATGAAGATAGTACAGTTACAAGACCACAATTTTGTTTATTTATTTATTTACTTATTTTTTCTTGCAGTGGAGAAAGATCCAGCCAAAAAGGCCAAAAAGGCAGTAAGGAAAACCACCATTGCTGGAGCCGGCAATGATGAAGAACTGCTGAGAATAGCAAAGGAACAGCAAGAAAGATATCAGAAAGAAATGGAAGAAAAAGCACAACTCGCCAAAAAAGCTCAAGAAGAGAAGGAATTGGCGGCTGCAGCTGCCCGAGCAAAGCAAAAGGCAGAGGCTGAGCCTAAAGCTGCAGCAGAGGCTGAGGCCAAAGCTGCAGCAAAGGCAGCGGCTAAAGCCGCAGCAAAGGCAAAGAGAGCAGCCGCAGACAAAGATGGAGCTGTTAGGAAAACTAAGAAAAAAGTAGCTGGTGCTGGGGAAGGATCTGCCGCCAATGGGGCCAGTGGGGCAACAGGGGGCGTTGTAGGTATTGGTGCAGGTAGTGCTGCAGGTGGAGCTGCTGGTGCTGCAGGTGGAGATGGTGCAGCAGGTAGTCTAGTTGGTGCTGCAGGAGTTAATGGTGGTGCTGCATGTGGAGGTGCCGGAGGTGCTGCAGGTGGGGGTGCAGGGGGTGCTGCAGGAGTTGCTGCAGGAGTTGCTGGTGGTGCTGCAGGTGGGGGTGCAGGGGGTGCTGCAGGAGTTGCTGGTGGTGCTGCAGGAGTTGCTGGTGGTGCTGCAGGAGTTGGAGGGAGAGATGGGAGTGGAGCTGCAGGTGGGGCTGGAGGCATTGAGGGTGGAGATGTGGAAGAAGGTTCTGAGGTCGAAAGCGATGAGGATTCATTTGAAGATTCAGATGAGGACATTGAGGGAGAAGGAGTGGGAGCAAAAGGAAGGGAAGGAGTAAAGGAAGGAGAAGGAGAGAAGGGGGATGTGGGAGGCGAAGGAGAGAAAGGAGAAGGAGGAGAAAAAGGAGCGGAGCAGAAAAAACGAGTAAGAGCTGGCCCACTGGTTCCCGATACTGTTATAGGTAAGAAACTAAATCATAAAGTGAATATTATTTTCATTTTCACTACCATCAAACTAAATTTTTCTTTAGGTTCACCTTGACCCAGCAAAAAATGTGTAAATATAGAAAATGTGCTGGTTTTTTTTAATGGTGGGGTTTAGAAATATTTTACGAAAGTTTTCCAACAAAGATTGCTGACTTCATATGAGTCTATAATCAACACCTAACATTAATCTACAATTATCTACTTTATTTACAAGTATTTTAAAATGATTACAAACGTTTTGTATATCAAATGATGTTTGTTATGTTTTATGTTGGCTGATGATAATTTTTTACAAAATTGACAATCATTACTGGTAGAACATAAAGGACAGGGGGAAAAAAAGATCCAGAACAGAAGAGGAAATATCTAAAAAAGGAAAACAAAGTTATACCATTAATCTTTTTTCTCCTCAGCTACAGAAACAATTAGCTCCAATTCACAAATTAGCTTGTGAAAATCAAGCAGCAGCTTTTTTTTTGGCCAGGCAGTGGTATTTGATATATTTGGGTATTCTGTGTAATAAGTGTACTTATATGTCTGTAAACATGTTTGTCTTCATTGTGTTATAAACCTCTTGTTTGGTTTATAAAAATTGTGAACAAATTGGCAGGATTTAAATAGAAATGGTAGAAATCAACCCAGATATGGACTTTTATGCATACTTGCTTTTATAGGTACATAAAAGCAAACTTAACACAAAGCATACAAAATGCATCCCATGGTTGATCTTCTCCATGACCCTGCTCTCCATTATATTTTTTTCTGTTGCAATTTATCTTCTCACTATGCTGATTTTCAATTTTTAATGTTTTTTTTTTTATTTTTGTATTAATGTTATTTGTCAGGCTAATTCTACAGCAAATGAAAAAATATTGACTTGATGCTATTTAAAATGAAATCAACTAAAATGAAAAGCCAATAACGTTGGAAGAAGATATGCCCGAGGTGAGAGTTGCATGGCCGAGCAGCAAGCTGTGATGATGAGGGTGCAGATGAAGGTGAGCCAGCAACAGCTGGCAAATGTTCAGGCAGTGCACGGCACATCCCATTGATCGAGCAGAGAGTTAGCGGTAAGACTGCAGAGTACTGCATTATTTGCTGCATGGGAGGTATCATCATTGCAAAAATTATTTAATGCATTGATTAAATTCACAGATATGGTATGTGGGTTAACAGAATAAGTTCATAACCACTGGGCAAAAAGCTGTTTATCACCATAAATTTGCTGTTAAACTTAAAATACAAAAGAGTTAATTAAATCATGATTGTGCCTTAGAGGAATGTTAAATATGTCTGATTCCAATTTATGTTTTGTAATGTTTGTGGAGTATTGGCTATAAGTCAGTCTGTGAATATCAGAGACAGATTAGTCATTAACTGTGTTTCTTTGACCTGCAGGTTGGACATCAGCAGAAAATCCTTTTGTTTGTCTCAATGTTTGTCTTTTGTGGACAATTTGAAAGCTTTTGTGCTTTGAATGCCTCTGTTAACATTCCTGCTTGGTGTTTCAAATATTAATTCAGGATGAGTTGGTGCACTCAGGCAAATGATTTTAACACAGAGAAGTAGACACACTGCGCAAGACAATATAACTGAAATAGTCACTGTGTACATGAGGTTTTAACATAACAGAAAAATCAAGAAAGAGATGAGCTGACCTTGGAGGATGGTAATGCCCAGAAATATTTTTTTCTACTTTTTGTACATTTACTAAAGACTGACTTCCCATAAGAGAAATAAGACATTCTTCAAAAAAGGAGGAACTTTCAGTACTGAAAGGGTGATTTCCTTTCTCAACAGCTTGTATTTCTGTCAACATAAAATGAATAGAGGAAAATGAATGGCACAGAAGACTTTCTTTTAAGCTTTAAGAACTCAACTTGTCAAACTGAAGAAAGCCTCTAAAAAATAAGCCATTTAAGTTTCATGTTCATGAAGAGGTCTTCAATTCAAATGAAGGAAAAACACACTTTGAAATGTTATTTGACTTCATACATAAATTCTATTGAATTTAAAACATTACTTGAGATGTAATATTTTGCAGGTAAGTCTGTATGAAGAAGAAAGACTGTTCATTTATTCATATGAAGTTCAATCCAGATATTCATAAACACTGCTTTAAAACAACTTTTTTCCCCATTACTGTCTGGCATGAAGTCATACTTTTCCTGATTAAGAACATGTAGGTTGACCAAAGTTATTTCCACTTGCAAAATGTGAAAATAGTTTTTGTACTTTCTTCAAATTCAGAAGTTGACACGACATCTTAGCATATGATTTGATTTAATTTTAATGTGAATGACTGGGGTTAAATATTTTCTGACAGATGTGGTGAAACTTAGTAAGGGTTGGAAGCCACTTTGCTCCCACACATTTTCTCGGGATTTGGTCAAAATTATATACATGCATAGTGATGGTAGGATATAAGAATTCTTGGATTTGAAGAAAGCAGCAACAACAAAAAAAAAATCATAACTCTCCTAAAATGGAGAATATGTAGAGTGGTTTTATGTCAGAGAGTGAGAAAAAAAGATTAGATATTCTTTCTGGTTTTAGTTGTATTCATGTTTAGAAAGAAGATAAAAATTAAGAAAACATGATTGTAAAAGGAGGGAAATGCATGCATTTATTAACTTACTTGCTTCTCAGACCCAGGCGTTCACTTTCACGCTGGACTTTCTGATTGCAAAGCCATTATTGGAGAAGCAGCAGAGTTGGAGTGTAAAGTAAGCAGTGAAGAGTGTGTAGGAATCTGGTACAAAGATGGAGCTGAGGTGAGTTCAGACCCCTAAAGCAGTCATTATCAGCAAAGTATACCTGGATGACGCTGAAGCAATAACGCACTGTTGTAATGTTTGTATTTTTTCCTCCAGATTCAGTCATCTGAGAGTTTAACAATTTCAAAGGAAGGATGTTTCCACAGGCTTAAAATCCACAAAGTCACAGAGGAAAATGCTGGAAAATATAAATTTGAAGCCGATGGCCGAAAAACCGAGGCTGAAATTGCTGTCGAAGGTAAAAACATTTCCATAATTTACCAGTGTGAATGCAAGTCTTTAAACTGAATTTTAAAAAAAGGTTTTGTGCATTTTCTTGGTTTCAGATCCCCCTCGATTTGATAAAGAGGAGCTAGAAGCACTTAAAGCTCCTGTGACTGTAAAGAAGGGACACAAAGCTACTTATAAATTGTCTTACATTGGCCGGGAGCCAATAAAGGTCCAATGGTACCTTGAGGGTGAAGAACTTTCAAGTGAAGGCAATATAAATATTGACACTTCAGATGGAACCAGTCGTTTGCTGCTGATGAAGCTGCAGCGGAAAGACAGCGGTGAAATCAAGATAAAACTGAAAAATGTGTTTGGGACAATAGAGGCCGTAAGCCAGCTAAATGTACTTGGTATGTATTTGACAAAAGTAACATTTAAGCATAACACTTTCTGATCAACTAAAATACTATATTACCGTACCATGTTGTATTCCGACAGATAAACCTACATCTCCAATGGGACCTCTGGAGATTGTTGAAGCCTCCTCCTCTGTAATTGATTTCAAGTGGAGACCCCCAAAGGACAGTGGTGGATGCAAGATACAAAACTACATCCTTGAACGACAACAAGTTGGACGGAACACCTGGAAAAAGGTCGGACCAATTGGTCCTGAGGCCAAGTATAGAGACTCCGACGTGGATCATGGTAGGAGATACTGTTATCGTATCAGAGTGGAGACTGAAATAGGAACCAGTGAAATGATGGAAACTGAGGATATTCAGGCTGGAACAAAAGGTAAGCTCAAGTTAAAGGTGTCAGGTTTTTTTTAGCAACCTGAAATAACCAATCTGTAGTGAAGAGCAATATAACTGAAACAATCATTGTTGTTCACCTAAGATGTGTTCTGTGCCTTAGTACCAGGCTTTTTACACATATGTAACCATCCTGACTTTGATGTATGTCCTCACCAAGTTTGACATACTCAATAAGAAAATAGTGGTAAAATGAATATTTCCCCTGTGTCAAAATTATAGTTTTAAATTGTAAATGACCTGTGTTTTAACAAATTCCAAAATTTTTGAAATCTTACCCAAATAATCAAAAACCACACACCAAAGATTCCTTCATGTAATCATTTATGAAACAAAAAACAAAATGGAAAACTTGATACTTGAACTTGATAATTTAAACAAATTTAAATCTAGTTTGCGCGTGAAGATATTCAAATTGTGTAGATTTTTCTCTTCTCACATCTCTTCTGTTATACTCAATGATAACAGAAACTTAAATTTGACACCTGACATTTACGTAAATCAAGGAATTAAAACAAACATTATAACAAATGCATGCTGACTCATTTAAAAACAACTTGAAACAAATGTTTGCTTTTTGTGCATACAGCATATCCTGCACCTCCATCAGCACCAAAGGTTGCCAGTGCCTTTAAGGACTGCATCAACCTCACATGGTCCCCTCCTGCTGACACTGGAGGAACCAGCATTCTGGGATACAACATGGAAAAACGCAAGAAGGGCAGCAACCTCTGGGGCCAAGTTAATCCCCCAAATGAGATTATTAAAGGTTACTTTATAATTTATCTACGGTTTCTGTTAATTCTTAGTATATTTTTATTTTTAAGGATAAACTAATCAAAAGTAGTCATTAATGTTCCTATTCAGGTAAAGGATTTGCTGTAAAAGACGTGGTTGAGGGCATGGAGTACGAGTTCCGTGTGTCTGCAATCAATGACTCTGGAGCTGGTGAATTCAGCACTCCATCTGAGTTTGTTTTTGCCAGAGACCCTAAAAGTAGGTGGATGTTTACAAATGTTGTGACAGAACTGTCATTGTTAATCTACATAAAATATTTGTGTGACATTAAAAGTGGCACCAAATCATGTGTTTCAGAGCCTCCTGGTAAAGTGCTTGATTTGAAAGTGACAGATTCCACCTACACAAACTTGTCCCTGTCTTGGAACAAGCCCAAAGACATTAAGGGAGAGGAGGATGAAGCAAAGGGATATTTTGTGGAAATCAGGCCTGCAGAAAACACAGAGTGGGATCGATGTAATTCTAATGCAATAACCATGACTACATATACGGTAAAGGGCATGAAGTCAATGGCCATGTACTGGGTGAGAGTTATTGCTACTAATGATGGAGGTGAGGGAGTGCCTCAGGAGCTGGACAATTACATTCTCGCTATGCCCCCTCCTGGTAAGAACATTTGCACCTAAATCAATCTCTAAAAATACATTTAAAGAAACAGCATGCAAAACCATGCACTGTCAGTTTTCCTCTATTACTTGGGGGGACATTAAAGTTACAATAATTATTAGAAATTGAATTCAATTTCAACCAAAAGTCTAATCATGAAGGCTTATCTTCCAAATAAGCTAAAAGGACAGAGACAGCTAAAACTGCACTGTGCGTTGGTCAGTAATTTCCACATGGTTAGTAAAGTGGTCGAAAGCCTGTAAGCCTTTTCCAAAATAAAGATTTGAAAAACTTTACTTCATCCGTTTGTAAATGGATTCATTTGTAATATTTCACCTAGTATGAATAGCTGTGTTAATATTAAACTTGGTAGTGTTGAAAGTGATAATTAAACATAGAAACTGATGTACCATCTAGAACAAAAATGCTACACTGCAGATTGCTTGCATGTAACTGCAGAACTTTTTTATTTTAGTTAATCTTTTAATAGATACTTTAACATAACTTATATTGAATAACTTCTTTGGTTATGTTAGGCCATGTCTGAGCATTTGATACTTCAACAAAACTATGTGATAATTTGAGCAATATGGGGGAACAGAGAGACATTTGGTTCAATTTAGCTTTAAGTGCAGTTTATCCCTAAACAATATGAGATATTTTTCATTTCAATGCATTTCCAGGATATCTAAAAAAAAAAAAGATGGGGTGAATCATGATATGATTTTACAGATGTGCTTTACTATATAATCAGCGCCATTACAGGTTATACAGAATCATTGTCTATGTCAGTGTAGTGCATAGGACAATAATAATAAGTAACTAAGTAAAATGTATCTTGAATTTTTGCAGTGAAATGTGTTTGTCTTTTTTCAATTTTAATAAAAACAAAATTGTTTTTATTCTTTAAATAGTAAGACCACGATTCACAGATACCAAAATCAAGAGTTTCATGATTGTGAGAGCAGGAAATTCTGCAAGATTCACCATTAACTTTGAGGTATTTTATCAGATGACTTACAGAAGTTAATTCATACCTATAAACTCCTGGAAGTAATGTTTTCATATTGTGTTGTAGGCTTCACCATGGCCAGATGTAACCTGGCTAAAGGATGGCGTGCCAGTGTCTAAAAAGGTCACCATCAGCAATGCTGAGGGTACATCCCAGCTTTTGATTCCTTCAGCAGAACGTTCAGATACCGGCATCTATACCATCATTGTCAAAAACATTGTAGGACAGGAAACATTTAGCATTGAAATTAGAGTCACAGGTAAGTTTAAAATAGTGGTCTTCTTTCTCCTTTGATGTATAATTCAGTAGAGTGAATAACAAAAATGTTGAACTCTAGATGAGCCAAAGCCACCAGGTCCTGTGGATCTCGATGAAAACGTTCCTGGCACAGTAACCATCTCATGGTCCGCGTCTCCAGACGAGAAGCGGGATGACAGGCTGCACTACATGGTGACAAAGAGAGATTCAGTTAAGAGAACTTGGAACACCATTGCAGATCGAATCTTCAACAACAAATTTACGGCCTGCAACATCATGCCGGGTCGAGAATACCAGTTTAGAGTCTATGCTAAGAATGACATGGGCTCCTCTAAACCATCCGAATCTGCAAAGTGGCTCATTCCTGCCAAAAAAGGTGACCAAATCTGCTTTTCAGGTTTAGAAGCATATGTTGCAACACTGTGCAACTACGCATCACAAATCCTAAAGTACATGCAATATTTTAACAATTTTAAGTTTTGTTTTGTTGCTCAAATACTGCTAAAGCTTTCCTAATATATTTCACTTAAAAAGACAGATTTTAGCCCTTTTCCACATAACAAGCTTGTCATAAAAGGCATTTTTAAACTAACGTGTGAAGAATTGCTTCTTTATTTTTTAAGTCAATAGTTATATTGCAATTATTTTTTATATTGATTCTCTGCAGAAAAATTCACTGTGAAGATGCCAGAGTCCAAAGCCTGTGACCTGCGATGTCCTCCTAAATTCCTTGTCCCACTGAAAATGCACACTGCTCCACAAGGCTATGAATGCTACATGAGCTGTGCCGTAAAAGGAGATCCAACACCTCATGTGACATGGCTCCGCAACAACATCAGTCTGAATACCAACACCAACTACTTCATCTCCAACACCTGTGGGGTCTGCTCTATGCTAATATTAAGGGTGGGAACCAAGGATACAGGAGAATACAAAATTGTTGCAGAAAATGGTTTAGGAAGAGCAGAGAGTTCAACTAAACTCACAGTCAGAGGTAAGTCCTTAACAGAATGCTTTGCACAAGTAGAAAGCTTAAACATACATCTCAATAAATTAGCATACAATCCAAAATTTTATTTATTTTAGTAATTTAAGTTTAAAAGTGACAGAAACAAACTGATGGAAAACATTTTAAGTTTATTTTTATTCATTAAAGATTATTTCTCACAGCTATAAAATAGAAAACATATAAACACAAAAATGTTACGTAATCTAGGGAGGACTGTTAACTTGATAGTGTATAGTCATTGAGCCCCTTCTCAAGGAGAGCAAGACAAAATGAAATGCAAAAGAATCCACTTTTCACAGTGTGTCTGCATTCAAGCACATTCATATAATGTTAAGTAGAAGGAAAATGTGTGGTAAAAAATAGCTGCACTTAACAACAAGGATAATGGCAGTCTCCAAGATGCATTCTTTTTCTAAAGCCAGTTAACAAACTGAGACGACATCAGATGTTTTTAAACCAGTGCCAAGATAATAACCTGAAAAAATGTGAAGTAAATAACTTACCAGTTTCTTTAGTCATCCCAAGTAATGTTATAAATGCAGTAATTCATGGCAAATGACCCCTCTACCAAGAATCGAGAGCACATGCTGTACAGTTCATGGGCAGGCATTTTGGAAGGCCAGTTTCTGTGTTAGACATATTTGATTTATTAGTCCTATGCAATAGTAACATTTTCAGAGAAACAAAATTTTAAGTTTTTAATACCTGTAAGGAAAATTTATCAGAATTAACAGCGAGAAAAATACAAAATATACAACACTGTGCATATTAACTATGAGTAAGTTATGAGTTGAATTACTGAAATAAATTTACTTTTTGAGGACATTCTAATTTACCAGTAAGTTAAATGAAAATGGCTAATGATCTCTATTTGCTTTCTTTGCAGAATAAAGGGATCTGCAGACGATGCCACATAAGCCATGTAGTTGGAAATTGACATGTGTTTTACAATCAAGCAAATCCCAGACATGTGTAAAATGTGCATTCAGTGTCACAGATGAAGCCTTATCTTGAAAAGTTTATTGGCAAAATTTAAATGTGCAATGTAAAAAAGAAAAAAAAAAACTAGGTTGCCACCAGAGGTCGCGCTACAATTTTTTGTTCTCTTGTCATTTTGACTGACAGCATTAAAAAAAATTTAATTAAATTAAAGATTCGTTCATGTACTATTTTTACCTGTCAAATTATAATTATATTAACATAGGCTATTTAACCGCATTGTTATGCGGTTTAGTTAATATTCACCTAGTTGAACCATGAATCCAGATCCCATCAGCAGATGAATGCATCTAACTTTTTCTCCGTAGTGACAAAAACCACTGACTGTGGCCCCAATAACTTATAATAAATTAAATTAAAATTATATGTCAATATATTAAAATTCCACTTAAATTACAAGCACTTAACCTGCTGGGGTCTGAACGCACAGCGCCTCACAAATTTCTCTTGGTCGCATCTGCAGAGAAATCTGCGCTAATTCATTAGTCTGTCTGATCCAAACCGATCAATTGAACTCTGCGAGCTTTTTGCCCTGTGCGTGGTTCGGTGTGCGCTTTTACGAGGATTTTTTCTTGTGGTTTTGCTTCCCCGGAACTGCTGTGCTCATCCTGAGCGCCGCTCTCTTTCTGGGCGCGGTAGTGTAACGTTGCAGCGGCGGAACCGCGTTCGCATTGGTTGTGCAGCGGACTGCGCATTTTACAGTCTAATTAACTTTGGCACCTTTATTTATTTCCTCAAGAAAAACTGCCGGCTCCTCTGTTTAGACTATAATTGAATTAACACAACATCTCTTTAGTTTTCTCTGTTCTGTATGTACTGGAGCCCGGATTTAAATGCGCTATTTCAACCAAAGTTTGGTCTGAACCAGACGCTCCAAAGCGTCCGGCCCATAACTCTTCAACATGCTGTCAACTCCCCGTCAGAAAGACTCATTTAGTTCAGTGTCCATGAGATGATATTCAGAAAGGATTTTTTTGTTTGTTTGTTTTACTTACCTCTGCGATTAACTCTTTGCGTAAAGTCTATAATGTCTGCGCATGTGCACCAGTCAAGGGTGTTAATTATAACCTGTCAAATGACAGACGAGCTTCAAATTTTCCCGTCGTTTAAGAAAACGTCCGGTCAAATACGGAAAATATTCCTTTAACGCGACTTCTGGTTGCCACATATTCTTTATAGATCTAGTATTATTTACTTAACCTGTTTTATTTTGTTAAACTAGAAGGCTGAATATACAAAGTACAAATTACATATTTAGTTTATCTATTTGCCACTTGAGTACCTGGAAGGCTTTATTGATTTGATTGGCTGAATTAATAATTTTAACAAGAAGGTGATATAATTTTCTGCCATTTCCCATTAGGCTGTTCTGCAACATAGATGGTTGCCAACATTTTATTCTCCTGCAGACTTTGTTTTTGTTGCCTGTTTTCTGTTGCGAGTTTACCCGAGTATTATGTCAACTGTTATGAAATATGGTGCAAAGGCAAAGCAACAGTAAAACAAAAAATAGATTGATACGTAAAAAGTCATTTGTTTTGCCGGGTTTTGCTTTTGCTATAATCTAGTCATACGAGATAGGTTCTGAACAAACATATCAGGCTCCTTGGGACTTTATGGGGTTCCCACATGCTGGCAAGATTTGAGTCCCTTACTCCTAAACATCAATATTTCACAGTGGGAACTCAGTAGGAGAAAATGAGCCCTCTTGGGAGAAGTGAAAACAGGAGCCGTTTTAGAATTTGAAAGTATGCTGAACTTCAATTAAACATTACTCTTAGATAACACTAGCTGTTTGTAGGTCGCTGTGAAAATGTTCATGTTTGTGCATGCAAGTTTGCATTTTTAAGCAATTACTATGCTATTCATTTACTAATTTGTGTGAAAGGTTTTAATAAAAATTTAATGTTGCATTTTGATGCAACTTTTTAAAACTGAACAATGAGTTAGTCAAGTACTTTAGACATAAAAATATATATTATGCAGAAGTGTTTCTTAAAACTTCACTAAAAAGTACATCCACGACGCATGTAACAAATCTTTATATAACGTGCCTCAAAATTCATCCCACGTGTCATTAAAGTTTATCTAAATAATGTATGTCTACCATTCTCATGTTGTGACTGTTCATGTTTTTGAATTGTTGAACATCCCTTTGTGGTGTCATGGAAGAAGGAAAGGTTAACAGCCTGAACAACTAAAAACATGAATAATTTCTGGATGCAAGTCCTGAATGCAAGTTGAAGCTACAAAAACATGCTCTGGTTTATTTGCTTTTCATAAAAGAAATTATAGCTGAGGTTTTATAATAGTCTTTCAGCAACTTAACTATATTTCAATACTGATATTTCTTAACATCAAAATCCAATCAGGTGTTGGAGCAAAAATAAATAAAACCCCTTACCTCTTAAGAAATGTAGGAAAAGCATGATAGAGGCTTCATGTGTTTTCTACCCATGAGAATGAAAAACTACCCATGAGGACTACCTTTTTGCACTGTCCTATGGCATCCTGAAGCTATCCTAAAGCTATGATTCGCAGTTTTGAGACATAAGGATTGCAGGTATTCTATGCTGTTGTTTCTCAGATGTCACCCTTTCTGAACCTGCAGCCTATAGCGCTTTATGGTAAGGTGGCATATGCAAGTAAACCTATCTCCATGTACCACTGTAAAAAAGCAGTGGGTTGGGTTGCTCTCAGGATGGAGTGCCTTTATGGCCTCTTAAAAGACAGAACCCACACTCAGGAATCCACTGGACCTTGGCTGGCACCAGACTGCAGAGGAAAGCAGCTAACGTAAAAAGTCTTTTAAAAAAGTAAGTACATTTATGGGAAGATCTGTTATTTGTAGCAGGTGATTGGATTTCTACATCAAACCAGATGTGATCTGTGTACTTCTAAAGCTTTTTGTGCATGTTTTCATAAATTAACTTCATGGTTAAAGTTAAAAAAAAAAATCAGCACAGTCCATCAATTTGCAAGAATGTCTCTAAGGTTCTACTATGAAATTTCAATAATGCTCCGATAGCTGTGTACTTATGTTACTTTTTAGGAGATTCAGAATAGTTCAGGTATGCCAAGTGATGAATAATGACAATATCATTTTCTGATTTCATATTACTGTAAAACAAAAATGGCGCTGCATATTATAAATGTACTTCACAATCAGAATAACTACAGTACAGACCAAAAGTTTGGACACACGTTCTCATTGAATTCAATGAGAAAGTGTGTCCAAACTTTTGGTCTGTACTGTATATGCTCATGACAAAATCCTCTTCCCACTTTCCTCCAGACGGTGAAATTAAAAGACTGTAAAAAATAGGTAAAAATATATGTTCTGTTTCAAGAGGGGCTCTGAAATTTAAGAAAGAGACCTGACATTCATAAATCACTGCACTCATAACATCAGTGGAAAAAGTTTCTTTTTCCTTTATATGCATCTACACAATAGCCCAGTATGTGGACTGCTACAGTTTTAACATATTTAACATATTTTAACAGTGATATGAGAACTCTGCTTGATTCTTTCAATCTAACTTTGTGTCTTTGAATTGTTATTGTGCATACTGACTTAGCAAGATGTTCCTTTTGGGCTGGAGAACAAAATGAAAAAGTAAATAAGGCCATAGCAAAGCTGTTTGAATAAGAAAAACATAATCTACATCAAACTAATATCCTTAAGTTACATGATTAAATACTTTATACCTTATCCAGTTATGAATTTGTCAGTATGATGTCATGATTTAAAGATTTTTCAAATTGATATAAGTATTCTAATAAATGTGATAAATGTTACAGAAATCAGACAATATAGTTTAACATATACGTATTTCAGTGACTTATTCTGATGCCTAATGGCCAATATAAAAAATTGGCAATGCAAAAATAGAAATATCTATAATAAAAATGAACTTTTAAAGTAGACAAAATAATAGGCTATTTCTTTTCAATTCAGAAACTAAGTTTAAAAAAAACCAAAACTTTCCTCTTACTATGTAAGTCTGTTGATAGATTCTTGAACAGTAAAATAAAGACTCCGTAAGTGAACTACAGGCCATCATGGCCTGAAAATAAACACTATTTATTTTCACATAATAATGTACATCTTATATTTTATATATTTTAATCTATTGCCTATTTAATCTATACTATTGACTATTGATACCAACACTCCCACCAACACTGCATTTTCTAAAAACACATCCAACCATAAACCTCCAGTTTCCACAATGATAAGTGATACCCAGAACATATTTAGACCATCTGGAGCACATAAATAATTTTAAAGACAGTGACCATTTTCAGAACTCACTGAAATTGAGTAATGTGGTATGTACAGAGCAAATAACCCAGACATTCACTCAAGATAATTGAGACAAATTGCTATACAAATACCACTCAGGGAAACCACAAAACAACATATTAAGTGATTCAAGAGTACATTGTGATTATTCTGCATTAACAGAGAAGTTGGTGTGAAGATGTTTAAGATTCGCAAAGCAAAGGAAGAGCAACTAACTGCTCCGGGGCAGGGTAAGTCAAAAAACAAGTGGATTTTTTAAAATATATTCAACTAAATTACATGTTTAAAACCTTGATTAAATCAATAATAGGACAGTTCAGACTACAGTTCTTTAACAGAATGGACATTATCAATGCTATCCTGAATCTCCTTCCTTTATCAAACTGTACAGATTATTTCTTTTTTTTAATTATTATTTAATGGCAGTGAAAATTAAAAAGAAGTCACAGGTGCCTGGAGTTATGATCACTCAGTATGTGGAAGTATTACCAGATGGCATGAGCACCCCTGATTTCACTCGGAAACCTATCGCGCTCACAATTCAAGAAGGTAAAATTTGCTTAGTTTCCTTGTCTTTGATTGTGACA